>NC_073696.1:66718729-67018729 GCF_029784165.1 Wyeomyia smithii
ATTTTGACTGAACAAATATAAATGTGAGTTTAATTTTTTTTTTTTTGGTTAGTTTTATTAATTAGGTATATCGAGCAAAAACCATGACAAAGCTCTCTTTCTTGACAACGTTTCAAGTTTGTGTTTTAGTCTTATACAAAGCCAGCTATAATCCTCCAGAAACATTCTTTAAGCTTACGCCATAACATACAAGATAATCCCATCGTCCATCTACATTCGGATCAGATCTGGCTATGCAGATCTGATTTTGGTATCTATTTCATACCTTTACGCAAAAGTATCCTGCTTAAAGTGAAATGAAGAGAAGCTTTTTGTGAAATCATGCAAGACGTTCAATTTCTGCACCGCAGGGGTAAATTCAGAGCGAATGTCGGATAAACTCAAAGGAACGCACTGGTGTAATGCGATTATGATTGCGTTATAAACTCATTCATTTCATGCAAATATTTTCTTCTGCTTCCGAGGTGAAGTTTTTGTTTACTTCTCGGAAAGTTTTGGAATTCGGTGCACTCAATTTTATTGTTTACTACTGCTTTGGCCTTTCCCCCATCAAGATGTACTCAATTATCATGAAATTAAAACAAACGGCTCTATCAGCGCCACCAGTCTAGCAGATGCCATTGGTTTTGATGGACGCCACCATTCCGGACCCGAGTGCGCCCAAACCGTCCGACCGTTGATAAGTGTGCAGATATCAACTGGAAGCGTCGTTATCGCTAATAGCATAACTAATGATGACCCGTGCCTAATGGATTGCCTCTCATTGACTACGTGTCCTTAAAAAATCCAACCCGGTGGTCGGCGGCCTTGTTAGCGGTGCACACTCTGGCGGTAAAACGCATCCTAGAACAAAGAAGCATTTGGCCCTCGGAAACAACAAAGAAGAGAAAGGATAGGTCGCACTTACTATCATGTCGTGTATGCAGACAGACGGTAACTGGAGCTTCATTTTACTCTTTCCATTAGTAACGCCCTCTTCTAAATTCTATCGACCATGAAAAAAATATTTACAAACGAACATTTCAGCCGGCAGCTGAAGCGAAAACTATCAATGGAGGATGAGTGTCGCGGGCGCAGAGACTAGCTGCGCCTTTGCAGATGTCGGCTGCGTAATGCCCATTTTAAGCTGCTGGAGCACGCCAAGCTAAACTTCACAATATAGAATCCTTTCTAAATTTTCCGCATTGATGGTTCAGCTATCTTTAAACAAACCTAATTGAAATAACCTATTTATTGTTTCTGATCGAAACATAACTATATGAATTTTCACAAGATCATGGAACAGTTGAGAGCTTCCAATTCAAATGACCTACTGATCAGTTTCGAGTATCTCTAAATGGATTAAAACTGTACACACTTTTTCAGCCTGAGCATTCCATGGAAAATAGGTGAAAAAAATTCTTCACCATGTCATTTCCGATTTCGCTGAAACTTTTCACAATTGTTTCTTTTTGATAATAAAGTCATTTTATGATATCCGCCGTTCATGTTGCCCCGCGACTGCTGTTTCAGAAGGGCCTATCCAAAATGGTGACCGATGGATAAAAATTTCTATATCAGGAAAACGGTTTGTTTGATTGAGGTGGTGTCTAGGTAATAAAATTGCAGTTCTAGAAAAAATATGTGCACTATAAATTTGTTTTTTTTTTCTGTTTTGGATATCTTTGCGTGGAAAGAAGGTGCTTCTAATCACTAGGCCTCGGGAAGCTGCGAAGTTGATGCATCGTTGGCTGTTGTCGTTTGTGTCGGTGTGTAGGCTGTAAGGCCCTATCTATACATCGATTCCCTACCAACCTGGGCGTTCATATCCCCGATGACGATCTTGGAGCAACCGTCGTATGTTGCCTTCAACTGCGCGTAGAACGTTTCTTCTCGTCGTCAGGTGGTAGACTTCGTGCGGGCAGTGCACGTTGATGATGCTGTAGTTGAAGAAACGACCTTTAATCCTCAACAGACACATCCTCTCGTTGACCGCCTTCCAATTGATCACGCGATCCTGCATTCTGCCCATGACACAAACACCCATCCGTTCCTAGCTCGTTGGTTGCTCCACCGCTCTGGTAGAACTGGGCCTTGCCTCCACGGACTTTTCACGCTTTCCCACCTTTGCGACAGATTTTCTGCAGAGCCACGATGCCTAACTTGCGGGGTTCTAGCTGTTCAAGCAGCATACTGTCTTCGCTCACAAAATTTACCGACTTGCAGTTCCAGGTACCGAATTTCCTCTTGTGGTCCGTTTTCCGTTGCCTAGGTTCATGCCAAATGTTCGAGTTATATTTTCTTGATTGTTCGTAGTGTAATCGTTTAGGTAGGTTGCCTACCGCTATCGAGTCTTGTGATGACGCTGTCATCTTGGGTATAGCGTTCGAGACAGCACGTTTCTTTATTCAGCCACCCGCCCCGGGTCAGACGCTGTTATGAGCCGCCCTGACCTGGGAAACAAACGCTCAGAAAGGCTGGGCTCTCTTCCGAGAAGGTCAACCCCCCCCCCCCTTCCCTGTCAGCGACCGACCGAGTAACCAAGCGAAGATCGTGGTAACCACCGCGGGTTGGTTACCATGATCTTCGCTTGGTTACTCGTATCCCGGCTGGTACCACGGGGATGTAAGGATAGGAGTTGGTTGTACTGGTACGGGTTGTACTGCAGGTATGCTCTGCCCAATCGTTTACCAACTCATCATCATGCTCTTAGTGATAAATTTTCAACATTGTAATTGTCATCTTCATTGTGTGAAAAAATTAGATTTTTTTAAAATAGACTTTTTGAGATATTTAATATTTTGTGACAATTTGGAAATTTGGTACAGACAAAAAAAATACAGTGGACATATTTTCTCTAGAAACGAAATTTTATTACCTGAAACTTTGATGAAGACACCAATTCAATTGAACAAGCCGTTTTTCTGATACAAAAAATTTTATCTATCAGGTAAATTTCTAGGTAGGCCCTATTGAAACAGCACATGAACAGCGCATATCATATAATGACCTTATTATCAAAAAGTAACAACTGTGAGAAGTTTCCGCGAAATCGAAAATGGTCGATCAGGATCGATTTACGAAGTAACATGGAATGACTTAGCCTGCAAAACCTAGCACTTTTCATGGGTAAAAGAACTTGAAAAGTAATTTGAAAAGCTAAAAGTAATTTATTTAAAGCACTGTGGTACTAAAAACAAGTAGGCAAATGATAATGTTTGTTAAATGAATATACGCTGAAAATACGCTTTTTAACCAAGAATATTTGACACAAGCATCAAGTTTGAATCTATAAATATAAAACTGGAGCGCTGTCTGTCTGTCCGAACCATATAGACTTGGAAACTACAGAACCGATCGGCAAAAAAATTTGTATGTAGGGGTTTCTGGGGCTGGGAAAGGTTCTAATGATAGTTTAAGACCCCTCCCTCCTCTGGAAGAGAGGGCCCTCGTACAAATAAAACACAAATCTTTGCATAACTCGAGAACTCATCAAGGAAATGAAGCCAAACTTGGCTCGTTAATGTATTAAGGAGCATGAAACATTTCTATGGTAGTTTGACACCTCTCCCTGCTCGTGAAAAGAGGGCTAACAAACAAACGAAACAAAAATATCTACATACCTCGAGATTTAAACAAGCAAATGAAACCAAATTTGGCGTGGGGTGGTTCACAAGAGCAAGAGATATTTCTGTGGTAGATCGACATTCCTCTCTTTTCTAGGAGGGGTGGGGGGGCTTCCTTACAAATGAAACACAAATTTCTGCATAGCTCATAAACTGATCAAATAAATGAAACCAAACTTTTGAAGTTTCTGAGGGTAACAAATGTTTTTATGGTTATTAGACACCCCTCCCTCTTCTGGAAAGGAGAGCTTCCATACAAATCGAACACAATTGTTTGCATGATTCCAGAATTAATCAAGTAAATGAAACAAATTTGGCAGGTGAAGATTTTTGGGGGCAAAAAATATTTTCATGGTGGTTCGACACCCCTCCCTTTTCTGGAAGGGAGGGGTCCCATACAAATAAAACACAAATTTCTGCTCAACTCAAGACCTAATCAAGCAAGTGTAACCAAATTTAGTATGAGAAGATATTTTAGGACAAAAAATACTTTCATGATCCGACACCTCTCCCTCTTCAAAAAAGAAGGGGTAGCATAGATGCACAAATTTCTGCACAACTCGAAAATTAATCGAGTAAACGAAACCAAATTTGTTTCTATGATGGTTTGACACTCCTCTCTACCTTGGAAGGAGGGGGGGAGGCTGAAAAATAACCGGAAAATATGGATATTTGCGTAATTGTGATGATGCACAGAAGCCAGAAATCAACCTCAGAAACTTTTTTGAATTCTATTCCTAAGATGGCGACTTCCGGTTTCTCGAAAACAGCCCAAAATGACCGAATATCACACTATATGGAGGTTTCCGGGACCAGAATAACGCTCAGAGGCAAGAAATCGACTCCACGTGCTATTTTAAAATCCAAGATGACGACTTCCTGTTTCTGAAAAACAGCCGAAAGTGACCACATACGACCCAATACTGTTATTTCCGTAATCATAATGGTGCATAGGAAAATCGACCAGAGACTCAGTTTTGAATTCCAAAATGGCGACTTTTGGTTTCTGGAAAACATCTAAAAGCGTCCAAAAGTAATACAATATAGCTATTCCCGTAACTAAGACGGCGACTTCCGGAAAACAACCCAAAAATACTGACTACCACGCAATACGGATATTTTCGGAATCAGAATGATGTTGAGAAGCAAAACATTAACCCGAAAATCATTTTTAATGCTAAGATGGCGACAGCCGGTGTCTGGAAAATAGTCGAAAGTGGCCAAAAATGGGAGTCGAAAGTGGCCAAAATGAGAGTTTGTGAATCGTGATTATGCACAGAAGCCAAAAATCGACCTCAGACACCATTTTGAATTCTAGGATTGTGGTTTACGGTTTTTAGAAAACAGCCCAAAAAGATCGGTTACAACCCAAAAGGGTTATTTTCGGAACCAGAATGAGGTTAAGAGGCCAGAAATTAACTTCACATGCTATTTTAAAATCCACGATAGATGTGGGTACTTCCGGAACCAGAACAGCGCCCAGAGGCCAGAAATTAGCTTCACATGTCATTTTAAAATTCAAAATGACGACCTCCGGTATCTGGAAAACAACTGAAAGTGACCAAATATAGTATTTCCGTAAACATGATGGTTCACAGATACTAAAAATTCACCTCAGACACCATTTTAAATTCTAGGGTCAGAGGCCAGAAATTGACTCCACACCCCATTTTGAAATCGAAGTTGACAACTTCTTTTCTGGAAATGAGATGCAAACGACCGAATGTCATCCAATATGAGCATTTTTAGAATCGAGGTGATGTACAAAAACAGAAAGGTTCTCATTCCGATAAAACCAATCATTTTAAACAATTCTTTTTAGTTTGAACGTATCCAATGTACGATTCTATGCATTAGCAGACTATAAACAAATTGGAAGGGATAAACTTTGGATGTAGGTGAATTTAAATTAGGATGTGTGAAATCATTTAAATAAACAAAAAAAAGGCGAAATGAAGTTTGCCGGGACAGCTAGTTACTTATAAAACATGTTGATTTTCTTCTTAATTTTTTTCAGGGATGTTACGGATGTGATTTTTTCAGACATCTGCAGATGCGGATGCGGATGCGGATATGTGATTACGGATGCAGATGTAGATGCGAAAGTCAATTTTCATGCGGATGTTCCGCATTCGCAGATGCGGATCCGGATATCCGTAGCATCCCTTGTGTTTTATTTTGCTTATTTTAGTTGACCATGTCCCTCCCCAGTGCAAAAGTTATTTGGGCGAGCAGTAAATACACCAAGGAAAATTTTTCTACAAAATTTTATGAAGTGATATTTTTTTTTTCAATATCCGCATGGTATGATGCGGATGCGGATGCGAATGCGGATGTCAATTTTCATGCGGATGTTCCGCATTTGCGGATGCGGATGCGGATATCCGTAACATTCCTATTTTTCATGTAAAAACATTTGAACACAATTTTTAGTTATAATCTCGGCTTAGAGAAATATCAGAAAAAAGCGCTTTATGAAGGTAAAGTTTTAAGGCCTTTTTAAAATGTAAGCACTTTTCAAGAACAATAATATTTAGGGCTGTGCGAAATCGGCTTTCTTGGTGTCGAAACGAACGAGAGTTGCCGACAGTCCAATCAGTTGTTTTGTTCTAGACTGCTACCTTACCGCAAGAATAACACAGTGCAACAAAAATGGACTGTTTTCGCCTTGGCTTCTATTTATATTTTTTTGAGTATTTTAATGCAAAACCAAATTTTCCCGAGTTTGGACATATTTCAACTTGAGGGGCAACAACAGCGCCATTTTGAATTTTTGAGGAATCGGAAATTTTCGATGTTTTTTCGACGCCATTTTTTTTAAAGCCAAATATCAAAATTCTAAATGTTTGTCCACATATTAGCATTTTCTTACCCATCTTTAAACCCTTTATAAGGCAGTGGCAACTATATTGCCATCAACAAAATGTATTTTTTTCGCTGCACTAAGAAAATTTGTTTAAATTTGGCTTAAATAAAGACTTCTAAAGGTGTCTTAGAACTCTTCAGTTTTTTTCTAGGACTGCTAGAAGTGTACAATATTGATTTTGGGATCATTTTTATGTGAACAAACCGCGATTTTAGACCGTCTTTAGGAAATTCATTTTTAATTTGGTGAAAATTCTACAAATTGGTAAGTTTTTCACCAGGAACTTTCTATTCAGGACCCACTGTATTAGACTATGCAGTTTTTTCGTTAAAATTCAAAGTGTATTGGACGACAAATTTCAAATTTCTCCCTAAATTTTTTTTCTGGATACCACTTGAAAAACCCTCTACTTCGATATTTCCAAGCAAAATAAATTAGGTTCTACTGTTACATTCTAATTACTATGATTTTTCATTTTTTATAATTACAAAAAATCAAGATTACAATGCAGCTTCCATCGTTTTTGGGGTTAACGGGCAGTGGCAACTACATTGCCACCAGTTTTTTCAATTGATTCAATAGTAAACTTTTAACAAAGGTACTTTGTTGTTCTTTCCGTAAGAAATACGTTTTGTTGAAGTTTATGTCGTTACCTTGCGCAGTTTTCACGGCCTCATAAAGGGTTAAAAAACAAATCTTAAATCGGATAAAAACTGAGCTAAAAACGGTGATTCTACAGAACCGGTTTTGGCATGGTTTTTAGTATATTTCACAAAGCAAAATAATATCGAGTATGCAGAGCATTAATGGTAAAGCGCTAATATCTAAAAATGGTAGTCAAATTATATTTTATATGGATGGTTCTGTCTCATAGCTGAGACGAGATTTTTATGTTTTGACCGGTTCTAGCCAAAAATGAGACCCCCTCTCCACAAAAGGGGAAGAATCATGTGAAGACAATTTGTTATTGTATCTTTTTCTGACATTTTACGTAGACCAGACACCTACCAATCGATTTCAGAGACTTTTTCACTCATCCGATGTGTCCTCTCAAAACGCACATTAAATGCTCTGGCTTTTACACAACAAGGGTGTCAAAACGATAACAAAACAGTTGCGTAATGAATACATTGACAGAGATTGAAATCAGAATATGTACAATACACAGCGTTGCCATTGTGCCAGATAAATCTGGATTTTGCCAGATTTCTGTTTGCGCGCCAGACAAACAGATAAACCTCAGAATCTGCCAGATATTTGTAAATGAGCCAGATATTTGCCAGATTTTATCCGCGTCGTCTCGTAAAAAGGTCATTACTGCGAGATGAGCCGTGCCTGGCCTTTAGCTACCTACACCCGGCGAGAGCAAAAAAAAAAGTCATCACTTTCAATTCTGCCAGGAATTTTATCCAAAAATGAGTGACAGATTTTTGCCAGATTTTTTTCAAAACTTAGTGGCAATGCTGATAATACACACAAAATCGTGGTGTTTCGGTAGACTTCGGTTTTGGGCAAACGATCAGTTTTGGGGCGCTCAAAAAACCGCTGGTTACTTTCGTGAGTCGGTGCGTATGAAAAGCTCGTGCATCCCTAATCCCCGTCAGCAACCGAAACAGCCAACAGCGAACCTCGTTGCATCAGAATTTACTGATGCTGGTGCCAGTAACGTTGAACCGAATGCATATGAATAAAACCAGCATCGTCGCTAAATGCAAAATCTTTGAAACAAATCCAATGTCTTTTTAAATGTTATTGATTCGATGATGTTTTTGAATGACCGGATTCATGATAGTGAATCGATCAAATTATATATGCGTCAACCTAGTCAGTACCAAAATCTTCAGTATTGATTACTGCTTGCACGGCTTCCACGATCCAAGTATGATGACAGTTCTACAAGGTATGCTACATTTTTGTCTATCCACGCACACAAACAAATCTCGTTATGAAAAATTTCGCGTTTTGTATGGAATTCAGAACATTTTCGGAAATTTCTCGTTTTTTGTTGTTTTATATCTGATTTTGACGTTGACTAACGTCTATATCGAAGTTAGGCCCCTGAATTTGAAAATCTAGTAATTCAACCAGAGAAAGCCAGGGAAAAGTGGTCAGGTTTTGAGCGCTTATTTTGCAGTCATCTATAATCAGGTTTTCAAGGTTTTGGCATCAATCGATCAGAAATTCTTTTACGGTTAAATTTATGTAACAAAAACAAACTATTTTTCGAGATACACTATTGAAAAATTGGTAATCAATATCGATTGTCTAAATCATACCGCGCAGCCAATCACTACCTCTCTTCCCAAGCACAGACGACACTAACGGATACAATCGATCTGACTTTGTTGTTATTGTTGTTGTCACTTTCTGTTTCCGATGTTTATGCTGCTGCTAACGAAAAAAACCTTGCAAATATGCATCTTTTTGTTGGTGTTAATTTTACGACAGCGGCCGGCGCCCCATCATTTTAATTCCAAAACCGCACCAGTGACATGCGGACGCTAGGTGAAAGGAGGAAAGACAAAAGAGTACCGGTCATCTCGTGCCGGTTTCACCCGTAATGCTGGTGGCTTTTAATAGTAAATGGCTACTGCAAAACACTTAAATGGCTGGAATTCTGGACGGATTAACCAGAAAACAACAATGTAATCGGCAACTGGCACCTTTTGGTGCCTCGAAATTTTGTTACAGAAGCGGCTAATTGAATTTTCTGTTTTACCAAATGCTGCTGCTAGCGAAAAAAACCTTGTAAAAATTAATGTTTGTGTTGGTGTTAATATTACGACAGCGGCCGGCGCAGCTTTCAAGAAACATTTATCTCTACCATTCCATTATCTATGTAGCCCCTCCTTCTTTCTAATTATCTAACGAAGCCTTGGTATAAAACGTATCGTTCGAGCATTTCACCCCATCAGTTTCATTACTAAACCGCACCGGTTACATACGGACGCTATCTTGAAAGAATTCTGGACGGACTAACCAAAAACAAGGATATATTCGGCAACTGGCACCTTTTGGTGCCTCGAAATTGTATAATAGAAGCGGCTAATTGAATTTTCTGTTTTACAAAATGCTGCTGCTGGCGGATAAAACCTTGCAAATATGCATCTTTTTTTTGGTGTTAATTTTACGACAGCGGTCGGCGCCCCATCATTTTGATTCCAAAACCGCACCAGTGACATGTGGACGCTAGGTGTTAGCAGCTGAAAGGAGGAGAGACAAAAGAGTACCGGTCATCTCGTGACGGTTTCACCCGTTATGCTGGTGGCTGTTAGTAATAAATGGCACTGCAAAATACTAAAATGGCTGGAATTCTGAACGAACTAACCAGAAAACAACAATATAATCGGCAACTGGCACCTTTTGGTGCCTCGAAATTTTGTTACAGAAGCGGCTAATTGAATTTTCTGTTTTACCAAGTGCTGCTGCTAGCGAAAAAAACCGTGCAAAAATGAATGTTTGTGTTGGTGCTAATATTACGACAGCGGCCGGCGCAGCTTTCAAGAAACATTTGTCTCTACCATTCCATCATCTATGTAGGCCCTCCTTCTTTCTTATTAGCCTTGGTATAAAACGTATCGTTCGAACATTTCACCCCATCAGTTTCATTACTAAACCGTACCAGTGACATACGGACGATACGGATTTTTGTAATAAAGGTTTACAGCTATAGTTAGGGACGTTGCGATATTATTAAACATCGATACTTAGGATCGATACCTGTATCGAGAGCAAGTACTGATATTCCGATAGTATCGCGGCTAACGTATCGATACCTAAATGTATCGTTGTGCGATACCAGTTCATTCAAAATATAAGTCATATTTTTTTTTATTATTTGTTCCTCAAGATAAAACTTTTAATTCAATTAAACCATTTATATAGACCATTTTTAAGAGACGTTTCTGAACTCAATCTATGAATGAAATTTGGACAGAAAGCTCGGAACCGCTGATATAACGCACGTAAAAGCAACATCATCAACAGCAGAATACGTGGCACCTGTCAGGTCGTAAAATGGTCTATAAATTTACTGAATCTAGAAACAGCAGCTTCTGCAAAAACTTAGTCGAAAGTCGAAGACGCTTTTCCTTAATAATTGATCCCGTCTTCGAAAATAGCCGCTTGCATGGCTCTGTAGATTTTACTTTCGGATCTGCATGACCGTAGAAAAGGATCGTTCCCGTAGGTTAATCTACAGAAATTTCTGTTAAATTGGCATTGCCAATGAGATGGCAGTATGAGTTCAGAAACGTCTCTTAAAAATGGTCTATATAAATGGTTTAATTGAATTAAAAGTTTTATCTTGAGGAACAAATAATAAAAAAAATTATGACTTATATTTTGAATGAACTGGTATCGCACAACGATACATTTAGGTATCGATACGTTAGCCGCGATACTATCGGAATATCAGTACTTGCTCTCGATACAGGTATCGATCCTAAGTATCGATGTTTAATAATATCGCAACGTCCCTAACTATAGCTGTAAACCTTTATTACAAAAATCCGTATCGTCCGTATGTCACTGGTACGGTTTAGTAATGAAACTGATGGGGTGAAATGTTCGAACGATACGTTTTATACCAAGGCTTCGTTAAATAATTAGAAAGAAGGGAGGCTACATAGATGATGGAATGGTAGAGACAAATGTTTCTTGAAAGCTGCGCCGGCCGCTGTCGTAATATTAGCACCAACACAAACATTCATTTTTGCACGGTTTTTTTCGCTAGCAGCAGCACTTGGTAAAACAGAAAATTCAATTAGCCGCTTCTGTAACAAAATTTCGAGGCACCAATAGGTGCCAGTTGCCGATTATATTGTTGTTTTCTGGTTAGTTCGTCCAGAATTCCAGCCATTTTAGTATTTTGCAGTGCCATTTATTACTAACAGCCACCAGCATAACGGGTGAAACCGTCACGAGATGACCGGTACTCTTTTGTCTCTCCTCCTTTCAGCTGCTAACACCTAGCGTCCACATGTCACTGGTGCGGTTTTGGAATCAAAATGATGGGGCGCCGACCGCTGTCGTAAAATTAACACCAAAAAAAAGATGCATATTTGCAAGGTTTTATCCGCCAGCAGCAGCATTTTGTAAAACAGAAAATTCAATTAGCCGCTTCTATTATACAATTTCGAGGCACCAAAAGGTGCCAGTTGCCGAATATATCCTTGTTTTTGGTTAGTCCGTCCAGAATTCTTTCAAGATAGCGTCCGGTGCGGTTTAGTAATGAAACTGATGGGGTGAAATGCTCGAACGATACGTTTTATACCAAGGCTTCGTTAGATAATTAGAAAGAAGGAGGGGCTACATAGATGATGGAATGGTAGAGATAAATGTTTCTTGAAAGCTGCGCCGGCCGCTGTCGTAATATTAACACCAACACAAACATTAATTTTTACAAGGTTTTTTTCGCTAGCAGCAGCATTTGGTAAAACAGAAAATTCAATTAGCCGCTTCTGTAACAAAATTTCGAGGCACCAAAAGGTGCCAGTTGCCGATTTCATTGTTGTTTTCTGGTTAATCCGTCCAGAATTCCAGCCATTTAAGTGTTTTGCAGTAGCCATTTACTATTAAAAGCCACCAGCATTACGGGTGAAACCGGCACGAGATGACCGGTACTCTTTTGTCTTTCCTCCTTTCACCTAGCGTCCGCATGTCACTGGTGCGGTTTTGGAATTAAAATGATGGGGCGCCGGCCGCTGTCGTAAAATTAACACCAACAAAAAGATGCATATTTGCAAGGTTTTTTTCGTTAGCAGCAGCATAAACATCGGAAACAGAAAGTGACAACAACAATAACAACAAAGTCAGATCGATTGTATCCGTTAGTGTCGTCTGTGCTTGGGAAGAGAGGTAGTGATTGGCTGCGCGGTATGATTTAGACAATCGATATTGATTACCAATTTTTCAATAGTGTATCTCGAAAAATAGTTTGTTTTTGTTACATAAATTTAACCGTAAAAGAATTTCTGATCGATTGATGCCAAAACCTTGAAAACCTGATTATAGATGACTGCAAAATAAGCGCTCAAAACCTGACCACTTTTCCCTGGCTTTCTCTGGTTGAATTACTAGATTTTCAAATTCAGGGGCCTAACTTCGATATAGACGTTAGTCAACGTCAAAAGTTCATAACGATCACTAATACTAATGCATCGACGTGAATAGCATACCTTTTAGAACTGTCATCTATACTTGGTTCAACGATAGCAGCATTCTGGAAAATATTACCAATACCAGAACGAATCATCATGGCAATACTAGCACCGGTTAATACTTCAAAAGTGTTTTGATTTTGAGCCGTGCAATACATTGAACAACACACTTTCGTTGTACTGGTTCCGAAACAGTACAGAAATTGCTCTGAAAAGACGCAATATTGATATGGTTACGCACAGTCCAACTTTTGCGTGTGGCTTTAAAACAAAATCACGTCGAAAAATGTGCTAATCGAAAATTTCCGATTTCTCAAAAATTCAAAATGGCATCACTGTTTCCCTTTAAGTTGAAATATGTCCAAACTCGGAGAAATTTATTTTTGCATCAAACTGCATAAAAAAATCATACATAAAAGCCAAGGCAAAAAAATTTTTGCACTGTGTAATCAGCGTTGAACCGGAGTGAAGCAAAGGCTCAAAACAACACTCAGTTATCGGATTCTGAGGCAGCGCAAATGCGAATTGCACTAATTTTGGTACCGTATCTATTTTCATATCTATTTTCATATTCTTCTCCACAGTTTGTAACAATTTATTATACGATATAAGGTATAGTCATGTAAATTAAAAATAACTAGAATCGCACTATTTGAGTTATAGTTCACCTCTCACCGTGCCAGTAGCAAGAGCTCTACTGCTCTACTTGCAATGAAAAATAACCACTACAAAATTGTTTCCGATCAGTAGCACTTGACACGCGTTCATTAGCATGTTTTTATTGTTTGTTTATTTACCAACCGGGTATCACGGGCATCGCACAACAAACTGTTAAGGTCTTAATATTTTCCTACACCGCTTGGATAAAAATTCAAACGCCCTTTTATTACTCTGTGCTTGCGAATGTAGTTGAATCATTCAGAATGTCCGAAGCAACTCATAAAAAAAGTTAATGAAAATATTTTCCTTTTTCCCAACAACGGGTGCCTATTTTGGGTACCAAGCGAGGAATATCGCTCCCCGGTTGGTAGTGCTAAACGTCTGTGGTCGTGAACAACAACCGAGGAGAATTCGATCAGCACTTCGTCAAAAGTTACATTGAGAAGTAGCTCTCCGTCGTCCCCTCTAACATACCTGAACTTTGTGTGAACACCCCCCTCGTTCGCCAACATATTTTCATGCAGTGTGGAGGAAAATACTTTTCTCCGTAGAGGGGAGGAAAGCTCGGACAATCAACCGGCGGTAAATAAAAACGCAATCTCAATATTATTAGCATAAAAAGAAATTATAACTGAAGTAAAAAAGTTAAGCATAACAATACCAACAACACCGGACGAGGTCGACTGACAGAAGACCAAAGGGGCCCATTGGATGTCGTTCTGGTGTGCCCTGGAAATTGGCTTGGAAATAACACAAGTTCTAGCGCGTTCCGTGTGGTTAAACCGCGAGGATGCAGCACGGTGTTTATGGTGGAAGATTTTATTAGCATAAACTAGATGTAGTCTTTTGTTGTTTTGTTGCAATATGTAAGTTTGCAAAATTTATGAAATTCTTGCTTAACAGTGTTTCTGTGTGTTTGAGTTACGGTTTAGATGCTGGAATTTTTCTAAGTACATATAGCGTAGTTCATACGTTGGGTAATCGTTTTCTTCACTAGTCAATGGTCAATGTTATATTTCTACCTTACACTTCAATGCACGCTCCATCATCGCGCATAAAAGTATTATTTTAATCTACTTACTTATTATTATTTCTGCTGATTTCGTTCAAAAGGTGTAGCATTCATGAGGCAATAAATGTTGACCAGTGGAGCAGCACGGCAAGGGCTCATTAGAATGACAATAAAGAATTACGACGGTGTGGAACAAAAGCGAAAATAATAGCCCTCTTCACAATGCCGGTTCGCTCACCGATCGGCAAAGAAACGGAAGTAACGCCATTTTCTTTCCTTTGACCGGCTATTCATGCCTCTCGGAGTGGCCAAGCAAGAGTTCTTCTGAGCCTGCTACTGCACACGGTTCCACATTCCCCCGCCTCCTCCTTCTCCTCCTTCTCGTGGATATCAGCGCACCATTTTATCACGCTTGCTGGCGTGTTTGTTGATGTTGATGTCGAGCGATGGCGTGTTCGGCATGACACTTCCAGCCGTCGTCGACAGCAACGAATATTTGCTTTCTTTATACCTACATACTGGAACCGTGCACTGGCGCATTTATTTATGCAGCGCGCTGTTATTCTGTTATGCAAACGCGACATGCAGCTAGGTACAATGGAAGGAAGCTGAGACTTTCTTTTGTTCGCTAGCGATTTTCAGTTTTGCCCTCCACTTGATAGTTACGTGAGTTTTTTTTTTGCATGTGCAGTCATTGCGGAGCTGACAAAACAAACAGCTTGGATATCTGATTCTCAGGTTGCCTATAGGAAAAGTATTAAGTTGGTTATTCGCTCACAAGGAACATGGATGGTAGTAGAACAAACAGATTCTTTTGTTGTTTGATCCAAAATGGACGACTGTGTCATACGTTAAGACATAAAAAGAATACGCAAAATATAAGGTTTTAAGTTAATATCGAATCTTGATTTACAATTGTTGTCTTTTCAGATGAGTCGTTGTAAGCAGTGTGACGTGCAGTTGACATTTTTGCATGACACCGTATCGAAAAGAATTGTTGCCTCTCTTGCAGACTGCGACAGCAGCGTTCAACTGTACGCTTCTCTATTTGAGTGAATCGTTTGACTAGAAGCCAACACGGATGGTCAACGATTCTTTTTGTGCAGATCTCCGGCCGCTTCGATATCTCGTCTGCCGCATTGTGCGAATGACAATAATTAGCAATCATGCGACAGTTTAGTACAGTAATAAGATGGAAAATAAATAATTACTATATCATTCCGCGTCGAACACTCGACAGAAACGGACGTGCAAAGTGGTCGTTCTATTACAATCCGGTCCGTGTGTACGAATAGCCAAACAAAAGAGTGTATCATTCGCGCTAAAGGCCAACTAGATTGTGAGTTGTGTCGCTACGTTCTGTACCCGGCTCGCAACTTTGGCTGTATTGGTGCAAAATACCAGCTGCAGTTTTGATCTGTGCACAGTGAATAGATCTTTCTAATTCAAGGCCATCAGTTGACAGTCGAGTCGTGTCGCTGTGCTGAGTGATCTCACACCCGGCTCACTGCTGGTGGCTGTATTGGTGCTGCTGTACTGATGCTGCTGGCTGCTTTGGGTGCAGCTTCGAACGATCGGACAACCACTGCTGGAAGGAAGAAGTAAATAGCTACGTGTTCTTGTCGGTGCTAGTGCGCTAGTGCGCTACATTTAGCGCGATGGATATAGATCCCTCACCTCCCGTGCCATCATCCCCGAACCCCCCTGATCCTGACCCTTCTGTTACCCCCTCCCCTATTCATTCTCCAGTCCCCCCTCGCCCCAGGCTTTACCCGGACGGATCTCAACAGGGCAGCTATAATGTTTATTTTCTTCCAAAGGCAGGAGTGAATTCAAAGCGATTAAACATACTGCAAATTTCTAAAGACCTGACGAAGGGGTACAAGGCCGTGACCGAAATTTCCAAGGTCCGACCTAACAAGCTCCGTGTCGTGGTCAGTGATCTGGCACAGGCCAATGCTATCGCTTGCTCTGAGCTCTTCACACGCGAGTATCTCGTTTACATACCCGCACGAAACGTGGAGATCGATGGTGTCATAACCGATTCGAGTCTGTCTGTCGAGTATATCCTAAAAAGCGCAACCGGTTGCTTCAAAAATACCGAAACACAGGCGAAGATTTTGGATTGTAAGCAATTGCGGTCCATGTCTCTCGTCGGCGGTAAAAAAGTTTTCATCCGTCAGACTCGTTTCGCGTTACGTTTGCCGGATCTGCACTCCCTAGCCACGTCTCGATCGACCGGGTTCGTCTGCCTGTGCGATTGTATGTACCCCGTGTTATGAATTGCACCAATTGCAAGCAGTTAGGCCACACAGCCGCCTACTGCTGCAATAAGGCACGATGTAGCAAGTGTGGGGAGACTCATGCGGAAGATTCTTGCAGTGTTAATGCTGAAAAATGTATTCACTGTGGGGAAAACCAGCATGAGCTCTCCACATGCCTGGTGTACATGCAGCGCAGAGATAAAATCAAGCGGTCACTTAAGGAGCGTTCAAAGCGTTCTTATGCTGAGATGCTGGAGAAGACCGTGACCACTTCTACCATAACATCGAACCCCTTTGATCTGTTGTCCTCTGATGAAACCGATTCTGACGATTCATCAGCAGGAACATCTTATGCCAATCCTGGGGAGTCTAGGAAGAGGAAAAATGTCTCTTCTCCTAAACTTCCCCGTAAAGGTCCTAAGATTTCCCAAAGTGTAATGAAAAGTACGAACAAACCAAACAGTGCTGCGGAAAAACCGAAGCAAACTCCTCCTGGGCTTGCAAATTTAAAGTCCCAGAAGGAGTTCCCAGCACTGCCAGGAACATCTAAAACCCCAGTTGTTCCTTATGCACATCCAGTTGATGAAACAAATCTCTGGATTAGTGAAATTTTCTGACATTGTGGACTGGATTTTTGAAAATTTCAATGTACCCGATCCAATTAAAATTTTTCTTACAGCATTCCTCCCAACAGTTAGATCATTTTTGAAGCAGTTGACTGCCCAAAGGCCCCTCCTTGCAGCGATTGTATCCTTCGATGCCTAATTCAACTGCGTATATGAAGGATTCTATCTCTGTCTTACAGTGGAATTGTAGAAGTATTTTACCAAAAATTGATTCGTTTAAAGTTTTGATAAATAAAAACAAATGCGATGCATTTTCCCTTTGTGAAACTTGGCTTACTTCAAATATTGATCTCAACTTCCATGATTTTAATATTATTCGCCTTGATCGAGACACCCCATATGGAGGAGTACTTTTAGGGATTAAAAAGTGCTATTCTTTCTATCGTATTAACCTCCCCTCGATTCCAGGCATCGAAGTTGTCGCATGTCAAATGACAATACAAGGTAAAGAGCTTTGTATTGCCTCAATATATATTCCTCCCAGAGCACAGGTTGGGCAACGGCTGCTCTTTGATTTAATAGAACTTCTTCCCTCGCCACGTTTGATTTTGGGAGACTTCAACTCTCATGGTGTGGCTTGGGGTTCCCCTTACAATGATAACCGCTCCTCTTTAATCTATAACCTTTGCGATGACTTCGACATGACTATTTTAAACAACGGTGAAATGACACGTATCCCGAAACCTCCAGCGCGCCCAAGCGCTTTGGATCTATCCTTATGTTCGACGACGCTACGGTTGGATTGCACATGGAAGGTAATCCTCGATCCTCACGGTAGCGACCATCTGCCTATTCTTATTTCAATTACAAACGGGTCAACTCGCATGCGACCAATTGACATTCCGTATGACCTCACACGGAATGTCGATTGGAAGTTATACGAGAAAATGATTTCAAAAGCGGTCGAGTCGATTCAACATCATCCACCACTTGAAGAATACAACTTCCTCGCGGGCTTGATTCTCGACGCCGCGTTGCAAGCCCAAACGAAGAAATATCCCGGCGTAACGATCAAAGAACGGCCTCCCACTCCGTGGTGGGACCAAGAGTGCTCCGATGTCTACACGCAAAGATCCGACGCGTTTTTGGCCTTCCTGAGGGGAGGTATACCTGGCGACTATTTACGGTATTCGGAGCTTGATACCAAGCTTAAAAGTTTGGCTAAAGCAAAGAAACGCGGATATTGGCGTCGGTTCGTGAACGAGACGTCGAGGGAGACATCGATGAGCACTCTTTGGAACACAGCCCGAAGAATGCGGAATCGCGTAACGGTCAACGAAAGCGAGGAGTCTTCAAGTCGGTGGATATTTGATTTTGCCAGGAAAGTATGTCCGGACTCTGTTCCTGAGCAAAACATTGTTCGCGATGCGTCTCCGGGCCACGACGCGATAGAATCCCCTTTTACGATGGCAGAATTTTCAGTTGCCCTCCTGTCCTGTAACAATAACGCGCCTGGGTTAGATAGAATCAAATTCAACTTGTTGAAGAATCTACCCGGCAATGCCAAGAGGCGCTTGTTGAACTTGTTCAATAAGTTCCTGGAGCAAAACATTGTACCGCAGGATTGGAGGCAAGTGAAGGTGATCGCCATCCAAAAGCCAGGGAAACCAGCTTCTGATCACAACTCTTATAGGCCGATTGCAATGCTATCCTGTATCCGGAAATTGATGGAAAAAATGATACTCCGTCGTTTAGACCACTGGGTCGAATCAAATGGTCTACTATCAGATACTCAATTTGGCTTCCGCCGTGCCAAAGGGACGAATGATTGTCTTGCGTTGCTTTCAACAGATATTCAGCTGGCGTATGCTCGCAAAGAACAAATGGCGTCTGCGTTCTTGGACATTAAGGGGGCTTTTGATTCCGTTTCTATTGACATTCTTTCGGGTAAACTTCACCGACAAGGATTTTCTCCAATTTTGAACAATTTTTTGCACAATTTGTTGTCCGAAAAGCACATGCATTATACGCACGGTGATTCGGCAACTTTTCGCATTAGCTACATGGGTCTTCCCCAGGGCTCATGTTTAAGCCCCCTTCTTTACAACTTTTATGTAAATGACATCGACGAATGTCTGGCAAATTCATGCACGATAAGACAACTTGCAGACGACAGTGTAATCTCTGTTACAGGAGCCAAAGCTGCCGATTTGCAAGGACCATTGCAAGATACCTTGGACAATTTGTCTGCTTGGGCTTTACAGCTAGGTATCGAATTCTCTCCGGAGAAGACTGAGATAGTAGTTTTTTCTAGGAAGCATGAACCTGCTCAGCTTCAAACACAATTAATGGGTAAAACGATTTCTTAGGTTTTGGTACACAAATATCTTGGTGTCTGGTTCGACTCTAAAGGCACCTGGGGTTGTCACGTAAGGTATCTGATGAAAAAATGTCAACAAAGAGTGAATTTTCTTCGTACAATAACCGGACAATGGTGGGGAGCCCACCCAGGAGACCTTATAAGGCTTTACCAAACAACAATACTGTCTGTTATTGAGTACGGGTGTTTCTGCTTCCGCAAACACACATTTGATCAAACTGGAGCGAGTACAATATCGTTGTTTGCGTATCGCCTTGGGTTGCATGCAATCGACCCATACGATGAGTTTGGAGATCTTAGCTGGAGTACTACCATTGAAAAACCGCTTCTGGAGCCTGTCTTCTCGTATTCTAACCAAATGTGAGGTCTTGAACCGTCCCGTGATTGAAAATTTTGAAAGGGTAATCGAACTTAATTCTCAAACCCGTTTTATGACATTGTATTTCAATCACATGTCCCAAAATATTAACCCTTCTTCGAATATTCCAAATCGTGTCGACTTATCAAATACTTCTGATTCTACTGTGTTTTTCGATACATCCATGATAGAAGAAACTCGTGAAATCCCGAATCATTTACGCGTGCAGCAGATCCCTAATTTTTTTTCCAATAAATATCGAAACATCAACTGCGACAATATGTTCTACACTGACGGATCACTTCTTGATGGGTCCACTGGCTTCGGTATCTTCAATAACAATTTAACCGTCTCCCATAAGCTCGATAATCCTGCTTCTGTTTACGTCGCAGAATTAGCTGCAATTCAGTACACCCTAGGGATTATCGAAAAAATGCCCACGGACCATTATTTCATCTTTACGGACAGTCTCAGTTCCATTGAGGCTCTCCGATCGATGAAAGATGTTAAGCACTCTCCGTATCTCCTGGGGAAAATACGGGAACATCCGAGTGCTTTATCCGAAAAATCGTATCAGATTACCTTAGCGTGGGCCCCTTCTCACTGCTCGATACCGGGTAATGAGAAAGCGGACTCTTTGGCTAAGGTGGGCGCAACAAACGGTGATATTTATGGAAGACCAATTGCCTTTAATGAATTTTTCGCATTTGTACGTCAGAATACGATCATCAGTTGGCAAAATTCTTGGACCAAGGGGGAACTGGGAAGGTGGTTACATTCCATAATCCCCAAGGTATCGGAGAACCCGTGGTTCAAGGGGTTGGATGTAGGTCGGGATTTCATTTGCGTGATGTCCCGGCTTATGTCCAATCACTATAGATTTGACGCGCATCTCCGTCGTGTTGGGCTCGGGGAAAGTGGTATCTGTGCCTGTGGTGAAGGTTATCACGACATAGCGCACGTTGTTTGGTCATGCCCTGTACATCGTGACGCCAGGTCTAGATTAATAGCTTCCCTGCAGGCCGAAGGTAGGCAGCCGGCTGTTCCTGTTCGTGATGTCTTGGCGAGCCGTGACCTATCCTACATGTCCCTTATATACGTTTTCCTGAAATCCATCCACGCCCCAGTTTAGTCCTATCCCCTTCCGCTTACATCCAACTAAACGACAAGAACACGTTAAGACCCCGGATCCGGAAACAGCAATCAGACCCGCACGATACTCTCAAGGCCCGATGGAAACAACCCAATATGCCAGTCCGTAATATCTTGGCCCAGCAGCGGAACAAATTTAATATGCTGCTTACCTATGGCAATGAAAACCATCAAACAGCAAACCTGTGCTTTTAATGCAAAATATTCTAGCTTTAAGTTAGATTTAGTTTCAGCTCGTAGTCGGCAGCGATGATAAAAAATTTGCTTTTAGTTATTAGGATACTTTAGAAAGTAAGCTACCAGATATAATTGGCGCCGTTAAACATTGAATTGTATTTGTGCCGTGTCAAATAAACTATAGATGAAGAGAAAAAAAAATAATTACTATAAATGTACTGCCGAAAAATATCATCAATCGTGTACACCAGAAGATTTGAAACACAACTACTAAACTTTTTCGTTCGAAAATAGTTTGCTGTAGCGGAAGTCTCATCCAAATTTAGCATATTTAAGCAGAAGCAGGACAATAAAAGCATGAATCTTTTAAATTCAATTAGGTCCACGGACCCAAATAAAAATTGATGCTAAGTAAATTGATTTTACTTCAATTCGTAATAAATGCAATAAATAGCACAGACAGCTACAGTAAATAACACCCGAGCCAGAGATTTTCTATACAATGACAACAATATAAAGAGAAGTGAGCGAGAGAATTGTTGTTCATATTGAATTCGTGGCAAAAAGCAATATATAAAAATTTTTTGTGTATTTTTATGCAAAACTAAATTACCTAGAGTTTGAACATATTTCAACTAAAGGGGCAACAATGACGCCATTTTGAATTTTTGAGAAACCGGTAATTTTTACTGTTTTTTCGACGCCATTTTGTTTTAAGACCGAATATCAAAATTCTAAGAGTTTGTCCACATATTAGCATCTTTTTACTCATCTTTTGAAAAAAAAACAGATCTTAAATCGGACAAAAACTGAGCCCAAAACGGTGATTCTACGAAACCGGTTTTGGTATAATTTTAGCACATACATAAGACATACGTAACACTCAGGAAGAAATGTACCAAAAAAGTTGGTACAAAATGAACTACTCGAATGGTACCACGCGCTGAATAAAAGCACTGT
This sequence comes from Wyeomyia smithii, assembly GCF_029784165.1. Taxonomy (NCBI): domain Eukaryota; kingdom Metazoa; phylum Arthropoda; class Insecta; order Diptera; family Culicidae; genus Wyeomyia; species Wyeomyia smithii. The sequence continues at coordinate 66,740,891 of NC_073696.1, forward strand.
TTGAGTTGTTTTTGGAGGCGTTTGTCTCGTTTCTACTCGAAAAATGCTGCATTGATTTTGTAAATAACTTTTTGACAGTTCCTTATGGGATTTTCTTTGGGGCTCGGTAAAGCCGAGAAATAGAAAATTCATTTTGTTCATTATTTGTCGAGCAGTTGGACAGGACGAGGTACGGAGTACTATGGGGCAACGTGTACCAGAAAATAACGCCTGTGTTACGTATGTCCTATGTATGTGGTTTTAGTATATTTCACAAAGCAGAATAATATCGATTATTTCTGAGCATTAAAGGTAATTCGCTAATATCTTAAAGAGATAGTCAAATTATATCTTATTTTGAGTAAAAAAGTCTCAGAAATCGAATGGTAGGTGTCTAATCTACGTAAAATGTCAGCAGATAAACCTATTTTTGTATTGTAGGGGAATCAATGCAAAATCGACATTTTGCTGACATTTTACGTAGATCAGAAACCTACCATTCGATTCCTCAGAGTTTTTTACTCAAAAGAAGATATAATTTGACTCCCACTTTAAGATATTAGCGAATTACCATTAATGCTCAGAAATAATCGATATTATTTTGCTTTGTGAAATATACTAAAACTATGCCAAAACCGGTTTCTTAGAATCACCGTTTTGAGCTCAGTTTTTATCCGATTTAAGATCTGTTTTTTTTTTCTGAAAGATGGGTAAAAAGATGCTTATATGTGGACAAACTCTTAGAATTTTGATATTTGGTCTCAAAACAAAATGGCGTCAAAAAAACATCAAATATTTTCAGTTTCTCAAAAATTCAAAATGGCGCCATTGTTGCTCCTTAAGTTGAAATATGTTCAAACTCTGGGAAATTTATTTTCGCATCAAACTTCATCAAAAAATCATACATAAAAGCCAAGGCAAAAAAAATGTTGCACTGTGTTATGTGTAAAACCATAGAATGAAGTTTTTCTCACAAGTTCCTCTTCGATCTTGCTAATCTTTTTCTGTGAGAAATGAAATAATTCCCAAAAAAATATTGAGAGAGATTGGTACTGAGCATTTGAAAACTGCTTTAATTTGGTATTGACCAACGGTACCATCTTTTCAAAATCTGTTTCAGCATTAAAGAGTTCCGAAACATGATCTCTGAAGCAAATGGTCAAATTTCTTTTGATTTGTCCGATAAAAACTTTATCATCACAATGCAGTCATGCAGTTATCGTTGTCATCTGATTATTACAACTAGCGTAGAAAAATACATGTTACGTTTCTTTACTTTTGTACAAAGTTAGCTACCCTTTACAGATCTTTTGTTATATGTAGTGGTGGGTATTGTAAGAGATTTCTTATATTGTGTTTCATTAATTACAAAAATGTAATAATTGATTGTAATCATTTCATTTTCTGTTGGAATGAGTGGCTCAGAGTTCGTGGGTTTCCTAAGAGTTTCAAATTCGAAGTGAAAGTGAAAAAAGAAGGTTATAGTTGTGGATATCACTCAAGATTTTCAAAAATTTATCAAGATCTCGAAATACAAAAATTATAGTCTACATGTGGCAAAAAAACATCTGGATCCCGAATTTTATCATAAGAAGTTTGCATAGGAGACGAGAGTGGATTTCCCATGGTCGTTTCTATCGTATGTTCATTAAATTTCCTTTGATGTGTAAAATAGTTATCACCCTAATAGAGTTCGAGTTAACTTCAAGTAAGGTTTGTTTCATTCAGAATTTGTCCGCATCAATTTCCGATTTCTCCCTGGGGAAATAACGTACAAAATTGGTAAAAATATGTTTTTGCTGGATTTTTGTTAAACTTCAAGGAAAAAATGCAAGAAAAATTATTTGTCTGCTGTTCTGATAAATTCTCGAACTTTTCGTCGAATATCTCCCTTCAATTTCTGTACAGTGGCAACATCAACCGAATCGGCCATTTTTTTCCACCACTTCGCCATATCAGGTGATGTTTTGATTGATTTGCCACACTTTACCATTTTACGCTTGACTATTGCCCAATATTTTTCGATGGGACGAAACTGTGGGCAGTTTGGTGGATTAATCCTTTTTTCGATAACATCAATGTTATTCAGTTAGTACCATTCCAATACATACCGGGCGTAATGGTACACGCAAAAGCTATAGTGTGCGTAACCAGATCATTTATGAGCTTTCTTAGAGCATTTAATGGTCTATCTTGGAACCAGTACAACGCGTGTGCGTTGGACATAACGCATTTGATGCTCTAGTGTATTTTGAACAGGGGACTATAAACGTCAAAATTTTGCCTACCAATCATTAATTCATCACGGCGTCAATATTTCATTTCAAATGCTTACGAAAACCATCTTGTTCATTGAAAGCGCACGTTGTACCGAAAACAAACGTTGAGTTCTTCAATCAAAGAAATAGTTATTGGTTTCCGTTATACTCTACTAAATTTTTTGGAAAAAAAATAATTGAAATTCAGTCCGCAAATATATATTTCGACTGTGACGTACAGTCTTCCTCAGTGCTTATGTGGACTGGTAAAGAGCAAAGCGTAAATCCTGTTTTTTTATTTGTATTAGGTAAAAATGAAAATTTAGCACCCTTAATTGGAGTTAGGTAGGGAATTATGCGGTCGATTGTTTACCGTACCATGTCTGGGGTTTTTGGGAAGCAGATTGAATAGCCATGAGGGGTGATGCGTCTTTATTGAGAAGCGTGCATGAGTGTTGTTTATAAATTTCTAAACTTTCAGCTACGTCTAATTTCCATAAATTATTAACGGGGCGGAGGAGGTGAATGTTATCCGAAGTTAGTGGATGTTCCTCGTTAAAAATATGTTCAGCCACTTTTGATTTGAAATGGTGTGGTGGGGCATTTGTTGAAACTTTACTTGTTTTGGTCACTTCTGCGAAATGTTCTTTGAAACGTATCCCTAGGTTACGTTTAGTTTGTCCAATGTAAACCACGTCACAGTGACTGCATGCAATTTTATAAATTCCAGCTTTGTTCAGGGTATCAATAGGGTCTTTGGTAGACCCTAATTTTGTTTTGAGTTGGGTATTTCTACTAGTGTAGACAATATCCATCCCAAATTTTCTAAATTTTGAACGAAGTGGACGTGTCAAGTTAACGTCATATTCAACGGCTACCCTTTTCAGATCTTCTGTTATTGGGGTGAGTGTTGTAAAAGATTTCCGAATTTGAGCACGCTTCTTTTTATCAACAATGGCTTGAATGATACTTTCATTGTAGCCATTAAGTTTAGCAATTTCGAAAATATATTCCAGTTCCTTTTGCTTGGCTACTTCACTTAGAGGTAAAGTTTCCATGCAGTGGATCATATGATGGAAGGATGCCATTTTATGCTGGAAGGGATGGTTTGAAGTGTTAGGTATTACCCGTTTTGTATTCGTGGGTTTCCGATAAATTTCAAATTCCAAGTCCGTAGACTTTCTGACTACAACGACGTCCAAGAAAGGGAGTCTGTTGTTAAGTTCTTTTTCAATTGTGAAGTTTATATTTTTATGGGTATTATTAAGGGATATGAAAAAAGTTTCAAGATCCGCCCTTTTCAAAATACAAAAAATATCATCCACATACCTCCACCATCGAATCGGTAAGATGTTCCTCTTCTCTAATGTACTTTCTATATTTGCCATGAAGAGCTCACATAGAAAGGGAGAAAGAGGATTCCCCATTGGTGCCCCTTTAGTCTGTTTGTAAAATTTACCACGAAATGTGAAGTAGTTTTCTTTCATGCAAAGGCGTGAAAGTTTCAACAAACTGTCAACTTTCTTTTTCCAAGTATTATCAAAATATTGGGAAAGAAGCCAGTCCTTTAAAAGGTTTAAGGTTTCATTCACTGGAACGCTAGGAAATAAGGCCGTAACGTCAAATGAAACCATTATCTCATCAGATTGGATGTTACCCGAGGATCTTAAATTTTCAACGAAATCTCCGGTGCTCTTTACTGATCGACTTGGAAATTTATGGGGCATGGCTTGAAATTCTTTTACCAGCCATTTAGTCAATTTTTCTGTGGGAGCCCCTACCGCTGAGATAATTTCTCTCATTTCATTTCCATGTTTGTGAATTTTAGGGAGGCCCTTTATTCTTGGAAGAACTGGATTTGAAACACGAAGATTTTGTAACGCATTACCCAAAACGGGTTTGCATTCTCTTATTTTATTTTCTACACGTTTTACCATATCAGCAAGAGGATTAAGTCGCAGTTGCCAATATGGACCTTTATCAATTTTTTGGGTTATTTGTTCATCATAGTCAGACTTGTCCATGATGACGGTTTTGTTCCCCTTATCTGCTTTTAAATAGAAAACAGGTTTTTTACGTAACTCCTCAACTGTCTTTAAATCAGACGAATTCGCATAACGTGGCAGTGTCTTAGTAATTTTTGAAAAAATTTGGCGTACTTCACCAGTTTGTTCTGTGGAAAGTCCATCCCAGCTTCTATATCGATGATCGATTGTTCAATATTGGGTCGTGAAGGAATTGCGAAATTTAGGCCCATATTTAGAAGATTTTGCTGGGGTTGTGAAAACTCGTACGAAGACCTATTGACCACAAAGTCGTCAATGAGGTGTACTTTGGCTGTCTTTCTACTACTGTTATTTCGTAGAAGATATTTTTAACGAGGAACATCCACTAACTTCGAATAACATTCACCTCCTCCGCCCCGTTAATAATTTATGGAAATTAGACGTAGCTGAAAGTTTAGAAATTTATAAACAACACTCATGCACGCTTCTAAATAAAGACGCATCACCCCTCATGGCTATTCAATCTGCTTCCCAAAAACCCCAGACATGGTACGGTAAACAATCGACCGCATAATTCCCTACCTAACTCCAATTAAGGGTGCTAAATTTTCATCTTTACCTACTACAAATAAAAAAACAGGATTTACGCTTTGCTCTTTACCAGTCCACATAAGCACTGAGGGAGACTGTACGTCACAGTTGAAATGTATATTTGCGGACTGAATTTCAATTTTTTTTTTCCAAAAAATTTAGTAGAGTATAACGGAAACCGATAACTATTTCTTTGATTGATCTCAATCACTCTGCTAAGACGCTCGTTATAGATTTTCTAGACGTTGAGTTCTTGTTTTTTTCATCTATGAGGATATTTATTCGAGAATAAGTCTGCTGACAATTATGGGACATTTACTCTATTTCAGTTGTTTTAGGGCAAACCAACCAAGAAGTGGGTACCAGAATCGCTGGTTCCAGAACCAATGAGTGGTAGATAAAAAATGTATGGAGTTTGGCAGCCACAAGAGCCCCTTGATTTGAATGTATTTGACAGCTCCGAACCACTTCGCTTAGAACGATTTCATCGGTGTTGGTATCGTCATAATGATTTGTAGTGGTATTGGTAACGTTTTTCAGGAGCCTGCTCTAGTTGATGCAGTGTATAAAGCATTGTTTGCTGATAATTGAGGTACTTTTAAGTTTATTGAAATAATACCTGATCGATAAATTTTCAAGAACCAGATTGAATGATCAACATTGAAGCAATAATAATAAGAGAAGACAATGGATATGTTAAATTTTGTATTTAACTATGATGTTACTGTTTATTTGTTTGTCGACTGTAGCGGTTAATTCTGTAGATTTTTCGGCTTACTGTTTATGTTGGTACCGATGCAGATAAATTAAGCAAAAACATGTATAAATATCACGTAAAGAAAAATAAATAATCATCAGTTAATACATTTAATTACCGCCTTACTTATTGAAAGTTTAAGATAAAAAACAAGATAAAGCAATGGCAAAAAACACTAATATGTTTACATACATTGTGCAAGTAAGAATTTTTCCATCCAACATTCTTAGTTTGCTCGATACAGATTTTGTCAAAAAAATACAGGTATAAAGGTGGCAACCCTGATTACACCACAGCTGAGCGGGAGAAGAGTGGTGAACCACTCTAAAGAGAATGCATAACAGAACGCCGCGCGGAGTACACTGCTGAGATCGATTCGATATAATTCGAAGAGCAAAAATGCGTGACTTACGGCTGGAATATTTTTTTTTTCAGTTTCGAGATGCATAGTAAACACCGTTGTCTACTTTTCTACCTAGGTATATGTTTCTCTCACAAAGCACGTTCTGCAATGATCTCTGTTGTGTTTGAGCGTATTGTTCTTTCGTGTGAAAAAGATCACACCAGTTCGCTATCTCTCTGGAAAAATATTTCAGCACTATTTGCTGCTCTCTTCAAGCAAGTGCGTCGCTTTGCTCAGTAGTGTGAGGCCTTTGTCATGCTGAATGCCAACGCGAGCGATCGGGCGAGAAGCTACCCTACGGTTGGTTTCTCGCCCGAGCGCTCGCGTTGGCATTAAGCATAACAAAGGCCTGAGGCTCTGGTTGTAGTGGACGTGAATAACGGTGCAGGACGATTTGCCTTGCCGTGTAGTAATGATACACATTTGGGTTTGAATCATGTCTATGTATGCAGCTAATGCGTTACGCTTTCCACACATTTTTTGTGCGAAAATGTGTGAACTGAGAGGACACAGTAGCTGCGTAAGACTTGAACTTTTGCGTGTAGCTAGCTAGATCGGGCCGGAACTTAACGGGGCCTTCGTGTAACTGGATGAACGGCAAAACTATCTCCTGAAGACACTTCTCCTTGTAAACTTGTCCATTCATGGTTGCTCCAGTGATGAGAACTTTTGTCTCCTTTCCACAGCTACAGATGGCTTACCGAATCATCAACTTGTGGGCGAATTTATCAGCGAAAACAAATTTGAACCTACCTGGAGCATTCAGCAAGGTTAGCAAGGTAACCTCTATCAGGACTTGCTCGTATAGCTTTCTTGTTCGGGTTTTGGCAACCACGTTCTGTTTCAGTGTCCTTTTGGGTTGTTTGCTGGCATGATACTTTCGACGAACTGGACTATGTGCTGCATTGAATCTTTTTGCAAAATCATGATGACCTTCGCTCGTACTTTCCGGTCCAATGTTCCACTTCTACGTTTGGTTTGTTTGGCGCGATCCACCGTCAAAGTTTCCCGGTAACGTTTGAACATGGTATTCACAGTCGATTTCGGTAGTTTGAGAGCCATGGCGGTCATTTCTCCATTCGTCAATCGCATTCTCTCTTCGATAACTTTTCAACGCGTCTACCAATCCTGACGAAATTTTCACCACTAAATAAACTGACCTTCCAGATCAAAACGCTGTAATTAGTTTCTCGATACGACAACTAGAGGCGCTGCAGCCATTTTGGTTAGCCAAGTTATGAAAAGAAATGAAAATTTTTAAAAAGGTATTGATTTCCAGTTAACGGGGGGCTCATCAATTTGATCAACCAAATGCAGTTTCTTTACTTGTTCAACATGAGCTTCCAAAAAATACATAACTTGAATCGTTTTCAATAACATCATGTAAATAGTGGGTCGGTCTTAGCGGGAATTGCTCATATGTATATATTGATTTTAACTCTTATAACATATTTCACCTGTTATACACTGTTATACACTGTGTATCTTCAACAGTTATAAGGACTCCACTTGCTAATAGTGATGGAAATGAAACGAATATGATGCAATTGCCGTTTATTCTCCACATGTGCACTTCATGAAGTGTACAGACCGCGACTAAACTTGAATCCTCTGAACCCATAATGAAATGATGGTAGGTTTAGGATTAGGTTTCTAGGAGAAAACAAACACATGACTAGACTACATCAGCTCTGAGAAGCGATTCGTTCGTTGCGTTTGTCTCTCCATATGCCGGTTCTTAGGAAAAGAAAGGATAGTAACAGGAGAATATCATGTCGCTTGAGCAGCAGCAGAGGGGTGGTGCAGTGAGAGGGGAAGTGTGGGGGAAGGAACTTCTTCAGCAGCGGTTGAGTTCAGCGAGAGTAGGAGAGCATACGCAGTCATTTTCCTTCTTTTTCTGACATACTCATGGGTCAAATGAATAAGAATATAACAAGATCTGATCGCTCTGTGTAACAGAGACGAAAAACTTCATATACCGAGTTGTGCACATTGAGAACCGCGTGTTGTGGTGAACACTAATGAATAGAAATATCTAGTAAAGAGGAAAGCAAAGAGAGTGCACCAGCACCGATACTTTGTTTTTCGCATACTGACGACGATGTCAACGCATCTAAGGCTTGCTTTATCTGTATTCAAAATCGCTAGTGGTGATTTTTTTCCATCGCTGCTTGCTATCATGTTAAGAACAAGAATAAATTTTAGATTTTCTACACGCAGTCTTTTGTATCGAGTTGAGCGTGAATTTTTGCAATAAAGACGGAGCGACGCAGACTCGAGAATGAGAAACGAAACAAAACACCTTCGATATTATTGAGTGATTGTCATGAGCACCTAAAGAAACTTTGTGCTTTCCTAATGCGGAAGTTATCCTGGTTCTAGATTAACTAATATGCGTTTTCGATATTGGACCGATAACAGTGTTCGACTGGGTACAAAGGAACTATTGAACTGGAAAACCACACAATTTAGCAGTGAAAATTCTTAAAATACATGAAAATTTTACAATAGCAATAGTTGCGAAAATTCTCATAACTCTTAATTTCAACCATTCATAGTTCTGAAAAGAACTGATTTCATAATTTTCAACTAGAAATGCGTCCTACAGAACGCTAATGATCGCACCACCGGTAGCATTGACTATTTTCCTTGGTCGCACATAATAAATTTGCTCTCCGCTCTGCCCTCCGGTGGCTGTGCCGGCAAAATATCCTGCAGCATACGATGGTACCTCTCGCTGCCGTATGCAGAATAAAGGTAAGGTGTTCCGCAGTGCCTGGAAGTTGACTGGTATGCAGCTCTCGTTTCCTAATGTCGCGTACCTCTAACAGCTATACTCCTCTCGCTATTGTGTGACAAACTAGAATGAGCTGAACTTTCTACACGCAGTCTTTTGTATTAGGTTGAGCGTAGACTTTGGCAAAATAGGCGGGGCGAGGCAGACTCGAGAATGAGAAACGAAACAAAACACTTTCAAATTATGTAGGCATTTTTTTCTGTCCATGTTATTGTTACCCGTGCTCGGCAAGCACGGCAATAGCGAGGAAAGTGTATGGGAAAGCTCGACCTTGGAACTTTTCACCTATTTTCACCATTGTTATGTTTAACATTATATGAAACAATTGTCACATATTTTATCTATCCACCAAAATATAGATGAATAAGATGCATTAAGTCTAGTTAGTTTTGACTTTAAAAATATTTGTAATCGTCAATAATTTTTAGAATATCATTTTTACATAACTTCTAGAAAACGAGTCGTGATTTAAAAAAAAAACCAATAGCACAAAATGGCATCTTTTTCCCATAGAAACATCTATGCAAAGTTTCAACCAGATTAAAAATGCGCGATTGAAATGGTTGCTCGTTTTTTGTGGACTTACTCACATGCGAAGCTCGTGGCTAAATCAAAACTTGAAAACTAAGACGCGATGCTGATTCATTTTATTGAAATTGTCATTTCAACATTTTAATCCTTTTCATTCGCTGCATATGACATACTAAACCTTTAATATCGCTACTATTTTGAAATAGCTACCGAACCACACCAACTACATATTTTGACGTTATACAATACCCATTCAATACATTTGAATGAATTATTGCTCACCAACAATAGCTCTGCTTGCATTATAAGATAATTAATTTTCTCAACTTTCTTTATCCTCGTAACCCCTTGAAGACTAGGCGGTAAACCGCACCTCGGCTCAGATGCCGCAAAACAAAATAATTCTATGCTCTTATTTCCTCGCCGGCCGCGCAAATCAGTAGCTACGGCAGCATTACGGTGTGTTTCTCTTGTGTTCCTCTCGAGAGCAGCCAAACATCGAAAAGCCGTACGCCGCCGCCGTCCGTCGTGCAGTTCAACAGTGAATCACATTGTACGTACATAATACCCACGCCTGGTCGCTCGGGAGGAGAGGAAGGGGGCCGTGGCCAATCATCGGTTCACACTGTAGAGCGCAACCGAACCCTCCAATAACGTGCTCCCGTGTACAATCAGCGGGCAACACACCGGTAATTATCAATATTTTCACAACAACGTAAATCCAGTCAAAGATCCAATCAGATTTAATGAATAGGAAAATTTTCCTCGCTCAGCCATAGCGCTTACTAATTTGGAGTCATTTGAAATCGAGGTTAGAAGACGCGAGTTGGACGCCGGTGGGAGGCGGGCAGCAAATGACCGGCTACGGAATCGGTTTCTCTCACCTGCGAAAGGTGGATGGATTGAAGCTGTGTGGTGTTTTCCTTTTGTGGTAGCCATAGGTGTGAGATTTGAACTTTTCGGTCTGCTACTCTAGTAAAACTGCAATGGCGCGGTCGGCAATGATTGCGACAGCACTAGTGGGCATTTGTGTCCGTCCGTACGGGGGCAAATCAGCAGTGCGGATTACAAATTACAGCTTGAGCATGCTGTTCGGCTATATCAGTTTGTTAAATCGATGCACAATTATTGAATGGCTATGAGATTAAGAAAATAAAGAGATGCAAGTTGGTAGTGTGATTTGTACAAAAGTGGTAGGTGAGTTGGTTCAAACAAAGTCACTGTCTGGATGCAGGAAAACATAAAAAGGCCATATTTCTCGTTAATTTTGAATTTCAACAGTATTGTTGTACTAAGGGTTGTAAAAAAGTAAATTGTAATTATTTCAGACAGACGAAAATTTACAACAGAACTAAAGAAAGTTTTGAAAACAATTTCTAACGTTTATTATACTGATAAACAAAAAAATGTATGATTTCTTATTTACAGATGTACCGAAATCAATGAAAGATACGGCCCATTGATTTACCACACGTAAAATCCACGATCAATTCAGAACCATTGCCATTGAAATGCCCCGGCTAATCTGATGCAGCAGCATATGTGCCGTAGTCGAGCGGGATGACACCGGAGGTAACATTCGTACAACAAACAACCAACAAGTTTGGCTGACACTTTTCACATACATAAATAATGAATCTCATTTCGGTTGCAATCATTTGTTTGATTATTTGCAGTTCTCTTTGTGCGCTTTATATGCTTTTTCGCATTCGTCGTCTGGTTCTGGAGGAACTCCAGGGACAACCAGGAAAGCGACATAATATTCGGCAGTGTGTTTTCCCTACGGTCCGTTTTCGTGGTAAACCCTCGAATTATGACACTGTGGTATGGGATTAATGTTTCATTATATGTGGAGGGTTATTGGCTGTATTGATCGAAAAGCCAAAATCAATGTGAGGAAGCGCAGAAAATAAACCAAAATTGCGCCTTTTGCCTGGAGCTTCATCTGCACGCCATGCACCGTAAAACTAGCGTTTCCTCCCTGAGCCCTGATTCATTTTGCACGATTTCTAACATCTTAATTTGTAGTGAAATGCTTGAAGCGGTAGTCGTTAAGCGTTCCCAACAACACCGACGGGCTGTTCTAAATAGGGACGCATCATAAATTACTATCATTTATTTTGGCGCGTTATAAATACGGGATGTCACCGCCACCGAAACAACTAATGTTGGCTACGGTTGGGCCTGATTCGATATTGCAGTAGAGGGCCAAATGTGGACGGGAAACTCGTAAACAAATGTGTGAATTAGTGTGTTCGATAGGAATTAAATTTACAAATATTTTCGACTTCAGCCTGACAGAGGAGCCGAGTGCGGAACCCTCTGTCAGAGCAAAGAAATCTGCAAAAGGAAGTGAGATATTTTGAAAATTTATCGACAGCATTTTATGTATGGCGGCTCGCGGCATGTCGAATTCGATTTTTGCCTCGGAACGAATTAATCAGCCCAGGTCCCATCGGAGTGTTTCGAAAGCAGCTGCTTCAGTCGGTGCGAAGGATGTGGATACTGGAGCTATCCTAATTAATGATTTTGCTGTGAAATCGATTTTCGGTTGATTTGCATATGGGCGCAGTAATTAAGCGATGAATCGAACAAATTATGGCCTTATTTGGATGGCAATAAAATTGATCTGCAAAACATTTGGACTAGAGGGAATCATTGCTATTCATTTTATGCTGGAAAAGTTTAGCAACGGTCTGCGAATATTATTGATAGACCAGAAATTTTGAATCGTTCGGTTGCTAGCTAATGCTACAGCTGTCTTTACTAAACATGTTTTTCTGTTGAACACAAACAATCGATGTTTTTTACCATAATGTCATGATCAATCGGTTTTTCTGATTTAAATGATATTATTCACGCCAATCAGGTGGCATCCTCCCAAGGGCATTCCAAACCATTATGTGGTGTTGACCAGCATCAAATCAACTGTTGAGCCCATTTGTGTCTTCATCTATCAACAAAACATTGCAATCAACGCTGTAGCTACGAAGAAAATGCTTGTAGCTTCCTATTTACAAATGCAAAACGCATCAGTCTTTCTACGATTTCCATTTTCAACCAAAAAACTAAAGTTCTTTTCTATCTCGAATGCATCAAAAACTGTGTGCACAGTGACAAACAACAGACAAGATTGAAGAGCTTCCTCATCAGAGCATCCTTCCATTCAACGACATTGGCTGGGCTCAACAAAGACAAGACACCTCTCCATAACATGCCAATGTGGCTACTAGAGCGATAGGAAGCATGTTCAGACCAAGTATCTGGCCAATTGAAGTGTCTTATTGAGTCCTTTTTGATTTCGGATGAAGTTGTCTGGGCTTCAGGTTTGGTTGTTTTTTTTTTCCTATTCCCTTATTGAATGTCGTCAGATGTGGCAGATAAAAGACAATCCATATGCCGGAGTTCTCGGTAGCAATCGATTGTTTACCTGTCATGTCGATGCAAATTACTTTGAGCGGCGTGGATGCTAATGATTGAGTGGTTGCAGTAGAATGTCGAACGTTAGTGGGATGAAATGATGGGAGAGGAGGAAGCCTATACTTGGTTGGTCACATTGTTGATTGTTTTCAACTATTTTATTTCACGGGCATTTTGGAAAAACAAATTGTTTTTTTTTTTTATTTTGAAGATTGCAATGATACAACGTTTTATCCATTTCAGACGTGTGTTTTTAAATGTTCTGAATGTTTATCGTTTATTGTTATAATTGAAATAACAAATAAATGGAAATTCTAGCACCCACAAATAACTCAACTTAATATAAGACCATTTTAATATTTTAGGCTAAAGAACTTTAATAGAACCAACGACAAAGCCTCTAATGAATGAACCTTAGGCTGCCAATGAAAATCGATTTTTCGAATTTCGCTTAGCGAAATGGCTCACAAGTTTCGTCTTCTCAAAAAGTCACCACACAAATCGAACTTCGGAAACAGGTGCCTCCAAGCGGTCAGAGTTTCAAGTTTCTGACCGATGAAAAAATGTACAGGTGAAGTTGTCGATATCGAAGTTTTTTTTGATGCCAAATGTCTTAGAAATGCATGAAACGTCGAAACATTAGAAGAAAGAGTTTTCTGGTTGAAAAAAATTGAAAAATAAACTTTTTTGGAGAAAAAGAAGTTTTTTTTGCTGTTAATATTTTTCTGGAACGACCAATATGCTATTCACAACTTTGCTGAAGACATCACATAAATTGAATAAACCATTTTATCTTAGATAAAAAACCCCTTATCGGACATTCATCAATGTTCAGTCAATCCTTTGTAGTGAATATATCAAATATTTTGTGAAAATTTGAAGAAAAATAAAGTGCATATATTTTACCTAGGACCGCAACTTGATTAGCTACAATTTTGCTGAAGACACAATTTCAATCAAACAAACCGGTTTCCTGATATAAGATATTTTATTCTTCAGAAACATTGTTGGATAGACCCTTTTTAAGCAACAGTCCTGACCTTCTTTGTCAAAAAGAAACAATTGTACAAAGATTCAGCGAAATCGGGAATGACATGCTAAGAATTTTTTATTCATGTTTTATGTAATGCCTCATGAGTATACAATGAAAACCGTAAAGCTGATGTTACATAAGTTTTTTTTATGCTAATTTGATCATTCACAGGGCCCAGTAAGTTCTCATAGTACTCGTCGTTAATATTTTTTATTGAGAATGTAATAAATAAAAATTGTTCCACTCGCATCGCAGAAAATCGAATATAAGGTCTTTCCAGTAGTTAAAACTGCTTTCGCCAGCCTTCTAAAAAGTACTGTCTTCCCGTAACAGCAAATTTTAAACTAAATCGGCTCTCATTGTATTGCACAACTCTCCCTACTCCCCATACATTCGGTACACAGCCCGACAGCCACTAACGATAGCACATACCTGCAACGCCAAACGGGCTGTTATTTTTCATCTTCTTATATTCGTTGGCTCTACCAAATTGTCGCTAATGACTGCCTGTACAGCGCGACATTCTGCAGCACAAATCGGAGTAGGCTGTCAGGTGATTATGATTCACGAGAGTAAGGCCTATGCTATAGTGAAAGCGAGGCGATACGAAACAGGTTTTTTCTCACGTGGGGAATAAAATCAACGATGGGAAAAAATATGAAACGATTTGCTTCGTATTCATTATAGCATTGACTGAGGAAAAAAGAAAAACAAAGGAGTGCGAGTCCAATATCATCGTTGACAACCACAGCCGATCCGCCAGATTGTCAACAGCGCAGGTCAAACCAACAGGACATCTTCTAGGCTGTCATGTCCGAACGAACAAAACACAGGAGTAAAGGCTCAAGCACAATGGTTACGTTTGCGTTGCGTTGACGTTAATTTGACAGAAAATGTATGGACTGACTATCAAATTGCCGCAAACGCAGCCGCAACGTATCAATTTTATTTAGACCTTATGCATGAGTTGTTGTGTGCATCACAAGACAGCTTCGTTGCCTAAGTAAGCTTTGGCTGTATGTAAGCTCTTATAAATTGCTTATTCATGAGCAGGCTTCGAAATGGTCACGGCAGAACCACTTTTCACTGCGAAAATCGTCTTCTTCTTAAGCCTGTATTATATTTGTCACTTTTTGACAGATAAAAATTTGGTCAAAGATAATTGTTTGTCACTCTCCAATTTTAACATGGGGCAAACACGGGCAAACAACAACCATGATGTCAAATAAATTTGACCATTATGTCAGAAGGTCAGATCTGTGACCATTAGACAAAGAGTGTACTACAGGCTTTACACTGACGCTACCGAGGCACGCTGTCCTAATACATTCTTGAACTCTTGAACAAACATTTTTTTCTAGAAATGAGAATTACGCTCGTTGGGTGCGGATATTTTGGAAATTATTTAAATCATTGATCTTGTAACAATATTGTTCAACATAAACAGAACGAAGTAGACAGAAAGAAGCCAAAATAACATCACCAAACGAATGGCAGTTTGTATCTCTTTGACGCGCGAGTGTCGAGCGACGATCCTTTTCTTTGTTTGAGAGGCGACGGATGTTTTACACTAACGAGCAAAAGCCTACTGAGACGCACGCTAAGGAAGCGAGATCGAATGAAAATGCTTACCGTTTCGAAGCCTGTTTATGAGGCTGTTATAAAAAATACTATCCAGCTTTCCACGAGCGGTAATGGCGGATGGATTTGACATTTAATGTAGGTTGTCAAAATATGGTTCATTGGTTATTTCCATTAATCTAGTACTTTTTGGATGGATTTGACATATAATAATACTAGTTCAATGCAAAAATCTATTGAACTAGTAGTATGACAACCTCCATTATGTGTCAAATCCATCTAACTAATTTCAGTCCAAAGGAAATATCCAATGAACTAGCAGTTTGACAACCTACATGAAATGTCAAATCCATCCGCCATTACCGCTCGTGGAAAGCTGGATAGAGCCCAGTCGTCAGTATAGTGCCGCAACGCAGTACTTTTTCGAAGCTTAGCTGGTGTTTTGTTCAGAGATGGTTGTTCCCAAGCTCTAGTCATCATTTTCAGTGTTCTTTCAATTTAGGTATGGAGTAGGGGACCTAAGCTCCGTCCACGGTTATTGACGCAAGCAAAACTATGGCTCTGTTACACGAAAAAAATTACAATGAAAAGATTTATCGTAAAGACTAATTCCAAAGTAATTGTAATTAAATAATAATTAATAATTTAAAGCAAAACTTTTTGCATTCCTTGTTTCCGAAATTGTTTTTATATTATTTTTAATAATTTACACAATTCGTGCACCTTTTCTTTTTGAATTATTATTAAACTAATAATTTTTAAATGACTCAATTGAGAAGTCAGATTCTAGTCAAGTAAATTCCCACAATAAACAATATTGTAAATTTTTCCATTTTTGAAGATGACAATTTGCTCTAAAGCTCAAAATAATTGCTCTAGAAAAATTATAGCTTTTCAACCATTATTCCTGTGAATTTTGAAAACTCTAATGTTTGCAAAAGTGCGTCAGCAATTCCACAAAAAAACGGCAACCATTTTAATCGACCATTTTTGATTTGGCTGAAACTTTGCAAAGATGTTTCTATAAGCAAGAGATGCCATTTCGTGCTTTTTGTTTAATATTTTGGAACAGGACTCATTTTAGGTTTGTCTTATACCTTATTATCTTGATAGTCTTATTATCTTAATAGGTTGTCTTTCCGAAAAAACTATACACTCTAAAAAAATTTATGTATTCTTTTTCAATTTTTTTTTCGAGGGACATACTTTTTTTTGGAAGGACAAAATTGTTGTCTACAATTCAATCAAACAAACAAACCGTGCTGGCTGTAGAAACATTTTAATTTTCTATTAACAGATTTTGTCACTATTACAAAACACACAATTTTATAGAAGAATGTTTATTTTTATCTATTATATTTGTTTAGTTATTGAGCATTGTTGTTAAAATATTTTGCACTTCTTTACTAGCAGATCATAACGAAAACCGAAGACAAAACCATTTATAAATTAAAGTATAAATCAAGCATCATTCAATCCACATATAGACATTTGTGTCTCTTTGTAGATATCTGTTAGCAGATTTGTGCATTATTTTAATGAAAATATTCAATAACTGAGCCGTTGCGGAACAGAGTGGTCTATG
The DNA here is from genome assembly GCF_029784165.1 of Wyeomyia smithii. Classification (NCBI taxonomy): domain Eukaryota; kingdom Metazoa; phylum Arthropoda; class Insecta; order Diptera; family Culicidae; genus Wyeomyia; species Wyeomyia smithii. The sequence continues at coordinate 66,757,832 of NC_073696.1, forward strand.
TGCCATCGAGCAATTTGTTCAGGAGAAGCAATTTTCGAAAAATCTCTGAATAAAATTCTGTTCAACGGATTCTTTCAAACAAAATGTTCTTATATAAAGGTTATGAAGTGGTTTAACATGGGGATACATAAAATTAACAGTTTCTTTGTGAAATCGGTGATTTTATCTCACCAATGTACATAGACCACTCTGACTTTATATATATATATATATATATATATATATATATATATATATATATATATATATATATATATATATATATATATATATATATATATATATATATATATTCACTGGAATCCTCGAATCGTTTCGGAACAGAGTGGTCTGTGTACACAAACCTGGTAAATGACAAAGAAAATGACGGTAACTCGTATAAAATGGCTAGTGTCACATGTTATAAGGTACATATAGCATGTCACATGTAAGATGTCACGTGTAACATTACATGTAACACAACATGTTACATGTTACATAATATTTTACATGTTACATTTTTCGTGCTACATTACGTGTAACATGTTACATATAAAGTGTGACATGTACAGAACAGGTGACATGTTACTTATAACATGTAATATGCTACATGTTACGTGTTACATGATAGTATTACACCGATTTATGTACATAGACCACTCTGTTCCGAAACAGAATGGTCATTCTGTTTCGGACGGAATTTCAACACGGTATAAATCAGCTTTAAAGTTCGATTTTTCGAAATTTTCTTAATCTCCCAACTTCAGTTAATTGAGTAGATGCGGTTTATGGTTGTATTGTGTAAAAGCCCCATGGAAGCCACCACGTGGTTGACTACGAATTTTCATTGGCACTAGACTCGGAAATAGTTGATCCGTTACTTATGAAAACACTGTTTTATGTTTTCAGCACCATAACAAACATGAGGATGTGTTTTCACATGTTACGCATTAACTATTACCGAGTAGTATGCCGTTGAAAATTCGAAGTCGACCACGTGGTGGCTCGAAGTCGGCCATTTGTGGCTTCCACACACTTCCACCTTATGCAGAAAACTCATTTTCGAAAAAAATGGTCTTTAGACCACTCTGTTCCGCAACGGCTCAACTAAAGAAATATGAGAGATGAAAATAAAGGTTTTTTGATTTGGTTGTGTGTCGTGTCATAGTGAACAACATTGTAGAACATTGAAAAAATATAGAAAACTACGGTTGAAAGTTACATTAAAAAATTAGATTTCAAGGCGCATTCCAGAAAATTTCACAAAAGTCTATTTGAAGAGGCAGATAGGAATGAAGTGTCTTCGCTAATGCAGTTTTTTAAATGAAATGTACCACAACTTCGCTGAACAAAGTGGATTTTTATACGCAAAAAGGAGAAAGATAAAATACGTTACTAATTTTTAGGTAGATTAATCACAAAACAGCAACTTCTAGAAAATGGAGAATAATTAATTATAAACAAAGTTTCACAAGATGGTGGAAGAGCGCAACCCATAATAATCGAGTAGATAATATAATGTGTAAATTTTTCTCGTAATCAGTTTCATTGTCGACATTGAAACGGACTTTGGACAACCCAGATCGATTTCTTAAAATCTTAAAATTTCAACGCGCCTAGCAGACATCTAGACGCAAAGTGACACACTGCGTTTCACAAATCCAGCCCAATTCGTCCTAGAACACGCCTTTTGTTTTCACTTTTAGTCATCTTACTCAGTAGGTAGCATTCGCAATAAAGTTAAACAATATGCCACAGGACAAAAAAAAACATTCGTTTGGATGCAAATGACCCTTGCGCCACTGGTTGAGCTCAGGGGACTCTCGAAACGCCGAGTATTCCACGATGCAATCCTGCACATTTCCAGCGGAGAAACAATGCCAAGTTGTGACAACCGAATGATGTATCATTCAGGGGATGCCTCCACAGGACATGAGCCTGCATAGGCCCTGTCTGCGGGATGTCTGTCCCGATGTAGCGACACCCAGCGCTTGGTTCGATTTGACTCGATGGTTTGCAGTGTGCTTCCTGTTGTCCCGTTGCGAGCAGTTCGAAACACGGAGCTACATAACAGCTACATTATCGACTTCGTAGAATGAAATCTCCTGCTGCAACCGTCAGAAGAGGACAGAGAGAGAGGCACACTCTAAGCAAAAAGGGCAAAATTCCTGGCCGGCCAAACAAAAGGCTCGAAGGATAGCTAGGGAAAATGATGAATCGAAGAGTTCAAACTGTGCGGCTTGCGAGATAAACAAATGTAAATAAACTTCCTCCATCTTGGCGGGAGAAAGGGTGGATCGTGAGGACCGGTCGTACACCAAAAATTTTGCTATAATTTTTACAAAATGATAGTTTTAGAACCACTCTAAGAGTGGAGCAATGCAGCTCTGAGTCAGTGCCACTCTGACTGCTGAGCGATTTCACTCAGCAGGTTGTGGCTCTCTATAGGAAAGTTTGATGTTATCTTCAACATGCATGATCGATTAAAACAGTGACTTTTGCATTTGGATATTTTCAGCTTCATAGGTGGAGAATACTTATTTCCGTAATGTCGAAGCCAAGTATCGTAGGTCAAGCATTGCATATTTACTAAATAACTGTACATCAGTTCTATTTCAGTTGATTTATGATTGGGTTGTTGTTTTCGTACACATTTCTATTCCTAAACTCTCTGGCATTTCATTTCCTGCCCAGAAAACATTAAAATTATTGGACTGTTAATACTATGCCAGACCCTATTTTTTATGTTTTTGCAACAGCGTAGAACCTCCGAATTTTTCAAATTTTCGTCTAATGCCAGAACATTAACACTTTGTTTACGCCAGTAATCAGTATTGCATTATTTATTGTTTCCGAAATTTTTCGATATTATTTTTAACTGCTGGTGCCGAGTTAATATAAATCATTTTTAGTATTCTTTTATTAATTCAAGATATCCGACTGTTAGCGATCTGATCATGCTTTTCAATATTTCCTTTATCTCAGAGCTTTTTTACATTTCCTTGGCCTAAATATTTTTCTAACATTTTGGTCTGATTTTGAGCTTCGTTTATGTTTATTCCACCCCTCTTCCACCACCGTGTTGCGCAAGACTATGTGCCAATCAAAAACGAAATTTGAACAATGAGAGTTAAATCGTCAACTTTAGCTAAGCACAGTGATGATTTGAAATAAACCATAACCACTGCAGTCACACTTCTTGAACATAATCACAGACAGGCACGTGTCTCATAAATCGACTGCAACCGTTATCATTTAACGTCATGTCTATTCATGATGGCAACGAAATAAACGTTTTATTACTAGATACTTTGCCAGTTGCAATATTTATGTTCGTCGATTAAATTTAAAAGATAAGAAATCAGCTCAAAACCTATAAATTCAATCAATATACTTCTCCAGACCAGTAACAAGTCGATAGGATTTGAGGTTTACCAGAACTGTAACATCAGGTAATCAAATTCCACAGACAATTTAGCAATCTGACGCAAAAGTGGCCATCCGGTTTCCTGATAAGCCGGGAAATGACACTAATCTGAGAAAATGGAACAAAAAAAGTGTGAAACGAGAAAGACTCACCTCTGTTCGTGCTAAGACCGTAACCTCAACAAGGAAGTAATCGTGTTTGTGGTTTGAAATTACAGTCGGATCCGGTTGCAGAAAAATGCTGCTCCCTGCAGGGCCAGCACATGGCCAGAGGCTACGGAGTCTCGTACCGCTTCAGGGAATTTGTTCTTTCATTTTATCGTACCATACAAGCGTCGTTCTTCGCTACTACAGTGACGGATCAAATTGTAGCTTCGGATTAATCCGTTCCGGAGGAAAAGAAAAACTGAGCTCATCCTGAATGGACAATCAAGCATCTCTGCATGCGGGCAAATTGGTATACTTCTCGTTGGTCTAAAACAATTTTTCGAGAATAATTTCTTTGTTTATCAAAACTAAACCTTAGATTTTTGTGCAGAGATTTCCGAGAACTTCAATATTGTCAAATTTGTATTTCGCGATAATTTTGTCATTCCTTCTCGCTGCTCTATGGGATAAACATAGATTCCGTGTTGTGTGCAAATAATGGAGTCGAATTACCAGAACCAAACAAATAAGCATCCGATTCGCTGGCCGGTAGAAATTGGCTTTTTCCCTGGCAGGATAGAACACAGCACGAATTTTTCCATCCTGAACACGACCCGGGAGAAGATTTTTTTCTCCTTCGCTCGTGTGCTGTGCTCGCAAATGTGATGTTTTTGTTTGCTTCTCGAATTCACCTTAATGGGCTTTTAGGTTTATTAAGAACACCGATTTTATTGTAATTTGAGGTTTCCACATCTGAATGGAAACGTCACCGGACGGGCAGCGGATGCTTGTCAGGGATTGGGCAAGTTTTGTTTGACTCGCCCGCAACACGACGAATGGTTGAGATCTTAATAGTTCTCACTTTATTTCTCAGCACAAAGCGTACACTTCTGGACAAGCAAAATGGATTCACTTTGGCGGTGCGAATATATCCGGACGAAAAACATGGGGCAGCTATTATTTAATTATTTCGAGACTGCTTGTTTTGCATACTGACGCTTAATATTGTACAACAATGGACGTCGGAAGCCTTTCATCCATTCATTACATTCAATCATACGCTGGACAGTACACTGTGGGAAGAGTTTTTCTTCTGTTTCTGGCTGTAATTATTTATTATTCAATTTGCTTCTTAAAGAACCTTGCTCGAATTACCAAAGAACTGTGTAAAGTGAATAGGACAAAAAAGAAATATGAACAGGAGTTGGTTTTTCATACTAAATTGATGCGACTCCATGTACTTTGTCTAATACTGGAGATAGGCCAAAAATATTCGTATATATAGAATGTTAAGTGTTAAGAAATGTACAAGGAACTTAAAAGTTTTTGGCCTGACAAAGAAATCAAAAATCTTTGTGGGTTACCCGATTGTACCAACCTTTACTAGAATGCTGTCAAAATTTCATGACATGTTTTTTACTCGTTCTAAAGTTATTGCTTTCGAAGTGACGATATTTATGTTATTTCACAATATTTTACAACATTTTTGTACATTATTGAATCTATTGGACATTGATATCAAGACGAAACGGCCTCGTATGACGAAACAAGTGCTCTTTCACCAAGGCAACATGAACTCATCTTGCTCGCGATACATTGAGGAAATTGTACTACGAACTAGGTACCCCACCCTTTGTATACGTCAAATGTTAGACCCCAGCGACTATTTTTTGTTTCCTCAATGGAAAATGTAGCTTTTTGGAAAGTGTTGCCACTCGAATGAAGAAAGAGAGTTTCAAAACGTATTATCAGAGTTTTTGCCTTTCTCCTAGAAAGGTATAGCAATCACTGCAAAAACTAAAGGTATAAAAGTGCTCAAAAGGGCCGAATGTCGTATATCACTCGACTCATTTCGACGAGCTGAGCATTTTCTGTATGTGTGTGTGTATGCGTGTGTGTATGTGTGTGTGTGTGTATGTGTGTGTATGTGTGTGTATGTGTGTGTGTAACGCTCTCTCAATTTCACTCGATTTTCTTAGAGATGGCTGGACCGATTTCAATGAAATTAATTGCAAATGAAGGTCTAGTTGCTCCATAAGACCCTATTGAATTTTATTGTAATCGGATTTTTAGTTTAGAGGTTATGTATCAAAATGTGAAAATCACGAAATATCAATATCTCAAAAACTACACAACCGATTTGAAAAAAAATAATTTCAAAAGAAGTGGCTACCTAAAAAACCCTTAACTTTTGAATTTTATGCAGATTGAACTTGTGGTTCAGAATTTATGGAAATAAACGTGTTCTGGTGACTATTTAATCTCACTTGTGTTTCTCAGAGACGGCTGGACCAATTTTCATAAAATCAGTGTCATATGGAAGGTCTTGCTGCCCCATAAGACCCTATTGATTTTTTTTGTAATCGGACTATTACTTTGCCTGTTATGTTTAAAAATGTGAAATCCAGGTATGAAAAGAAACATATTCCAAAGACTACATAAACTCACTCACTTTTCTCAGAGATGCTTGAACCGATTTCCACAAAATTAATGTCAAATGAAAGGTCTAGCTGCCTCATAACATCCTATTGAATTTTGCTGTAACCGGACTGTAACTTCGTCTGTAATGTATCGAAATGTGAAAATCACGAAACTTCATTATCTTAGAAACTACACAACCGATTTGAACAATATTGATATCAGATGAACGGGATAGTTAAGGGATACCTGATGAATTATGATTGAACACGTAGTTTCAAATGTTGGCTGCCCTATACGTTCCCTTTCCATTTGATTATAATTGAACTTAAGCAACCGTTATGAATTAAATTGTTAAAACAACGAAAGTCTATTATCTCAAAGATTACACGACTTATTCGAACATAACTAGTGTCATAAAAACGAGTCATCCCTCAAACGTACAAATAACAAACTTCATAACAATTTGATATGTGGTTCAAAAGTTTTGGAACGAAAAGAAATTCAAAGACTATTCAAAACTATACCTGCTTTGTTCAATATATATGGCCTCAACATGATTTAAATGTGGTATCGCACTATTCGAACGTTCCCGGTATCGCTCGTGATTAAATTGTTCGAAATCAATAGTCATTTCTTTTATTTCGCTATTTCTTAAGCACTAACATTACGTCAAATGTCATATTTTATACTTCAATTACAACATCAATATTTCAGAACCCAAAGAGTGAATTTACCTTTATTGGATTCAAGCATTCATGTAAATCTATTTTTACAAATAATAAGTTTGAATGAGAAAGGCTGAGTCTGACCGCTAGGTGGATTAATTTAGGTTTTAGAATTTTGTTTGTAGCATAAGAATTTTACTTAGAAAAAAAAAACTCAAATGCGAATTTATACCCCGCATGCGGGGCAAAAATCCGCACTGTATAAACAGTGTATTTATTACTATCCTCAATGAAGTTAATCATTTGTTTGCTAATTTGGCACCGATTTTTTTAGGAGCGTAAGAGCGGTGCCATGAAACAGTTTTATTATTCCTGGAAATCCGTTTTTAAGGGATGTGTTCCGAAACTGAGGGATTACATAGATATTTGAACAGAATATTACAAGTGTTGGTTCAAAGTTCATAAAATTACTTCCACAGGCCGTTTTGATGGTTTTGGGTGTTTTGGTGATATGCCCCTAAATAGACCTTTCGGAATAGATTCTACTGGGTCTCCCAGAGGCCATATAATCAAAGAAATAAAACAAGATCAAATACAGGAATTCCTCGATTTTACGCACATTCTCGTTTTTGAAATGTGCGTGAAATCGATCAATTTTATCGATTTCGACCGATTTCAAATGTTTTTAGTTGAATTGTGCATAACGCAGGATCATATATATTAGACATCGTTCAAGGAGTCCAAATATCCTCGATCCTCACGGTAGCGACCATTTGCCTATTTTTAATTCAATTACTAACGGGTCAACTCGCATGCGACCAATTGACATTCCGTATGACCTCACACGGAATGTCGATTGGAAGTTATACGAGAAAATGATTTCCAAAGCGGTCGAGTCGATTCAACATCGTCCACCACTTGAAGAATACAACCTCCTCGCGGGCTTGATTCTCGACGCCGCGTTGCAAGCCCAAACGAAGAAATATCCCGGCGTAACGATCAAAGAACGGCCTCCCACTCCGTAGTGGGACAAAGAGTGCTCCGATGTCTACACGCAAAGATCCGACGCATTATTGGCCTTCCAGAAGGGAGGTATACCTGGCGACTATTTACGATATTTGGAGCTTGATACCAAGCTTAAAGCCTTGTCTAAAGCAAAGAAAAGCGGGTATTGGCGTCGGTTCGTGAACGAGACGTCGAGGGAGACATCGATGAGCACTCTTTGGAACACAGCCCGAAGAATGCGGAATCGCGTAACGGTCAACGAAAGCGAGGAGTCTTCAAGTCGGTGGATATTTGATTTTGCCAGGAAAGTATGTCCGGACTCTGTTCCTGAGCAAAATGTTGTTCGCGATGCGTCTCCGGGCCACGACGTGATAGAATCACCTTTTACGATGGCAGAATATTCAGTTGCCCTCCTGTCCTGTAACAATAACGCGCCTGGGTTAGATAGAATCGAATTCAACTTGTTGAAGAATCTACCCGGCAATGCCAAGATGCGTTTGTTGAAATTGTTCAATAAATTCCTGGAGCAAAACATTGTACCGCAGGATTGGAGGCAAGTGAAGATGATCGCCATCCAAAAACCAGGGAAACCAGCTACTGATCACAACTCTTATAGGCCAATTGCAATGCTATCCTGTATCCGGAAATTGATGGAAAAAATGATACTCCGTCGCTTAGACCACTGGGTCGAATCAAATGGTCTAATATCAGATACTCAGTTTGGCTTCCGCCGTGCCAAAGGGACGAATGATTGTCTTGCGTTGCTTTCAACAGATATTCAGCTGGCGTATGCTCGCAAAGAACAAATGACGTCTGCGTTCTTGGACATTAAAGGGGCTTTTGATTCCGTTTCTATTGACATTCTTTCGGGTAAACTTCACCGACCAATTTTGAACAATTTTTTGCACAATTTGTTGTCCGAAAAGCACATGCATTTTACGCACGGCGATTTGGCAACTTTTCGCATTAGCTACATGGGTCTTCCCCAGGGCTCACGTTCAAGCCCCCTTCTTTACAACTTTTATGTAAATGACATCGACGAATGTCTGGTAAATTCATGCATGATAAGACAACTTGCAGCCACGTCTCGATCGATCGGGTTCGTCTGCCTGTGCGATTGTATGTACCCCGTGTTATGAATTGCACCAATTGCAAGCAGCTAGGCCACACAGCCGCCTACTGCTGCAATAAGGCACGATGTAGCAAGTGTGGAGAAACTCATGCGGACGATTTTTGCAGTGTAAATGCTGAAAAATGTATTCACTGCGGGGAAAATCAGCATGAGCTCTCCACATGCCCGGTGTACATGCAGCGCAGAGATAAAATCAAGCGGTCACTTAAGGAGCGTTCAAAGCGATCTTACGCTGAGATGCTGAAGAAGACCGTGACCACTTCTACCATAACTTCGAACCCCTTTGATCTGTTGTCCTCTGATGAAACAGATTCTGACGATTCACCAGCGGGAACAACTTATGCCAATCCTTCGGCGTCTAGAAAGAGGAAAAATATTTCTTCTCCTAAACTTCCCCGAAAAGGTCCTAAGATTTCCCAAAGTGAAATGAAAATTACAAACAAACCAAACAGTGCTGCGGAAAAACCGAAGCAAACTCCTCCTGGGCTTGCAAATTTAAAGTCCCAGAAGGAGTTCCCAGCACTGCCAGGAACATCTAAAACCCCAGTTGTTCCTTTTGCACTCCCAGTTGATGTAACAAACTCTGGATTAGTGAAATTTTCTGACATTGTGGACTGGATTTTTGAAACTTTCAATGTACCCGATCCAATTAAAATTTTTCTTACCGCATTCCTCCCAACAGTTAGATCATTTTTGAAGCAGTTGACTGCCGAATGGCCCCTCCTTGCAGCGATTGTATCCTTCGATGCCTAATTCATCTGCGTATACGAAGGATTCTATCTCTGTCTTACAGTGGAATTGTAGAAGTATTTTACCAAAAATGGATTCATTTAAAGTTTTCATAAATAGGAACAAATGATGATCTCAACTTACATGATTTTAATATTATTCGCCTTGATCGAGACACTCCATATGGAGGAGTACTTCTAGGGATTAAAAAGTGCTATTCTTTCTATCGTATTAACCTCCCCTCGATTCCAGGCATCGAAGTTGTTGCATGTCAAATGACAATACAAGGTAAAGAGCTTTGTATTGCCTCAATATATATTCCTCCCAGAGCACAGGTTGGGCAACGGCTGCTCTTTGATTTAATAGAACTTCTTCCCTCGCCACGTTTGGTTTTGGGAGACTTCAACTCTTATGGTGTGGCTTGGGGTTCCCCTTACAATGATAACCGCTCCTCTTTAATCTATAACCTTTGCGATGACTTCGACATGACTATTTTAAACAACGGTGAAATGACACGTATCCCGAAACCTCCAGCGCGCCCAAGCGCTTTGGATCAATCCTTATGTTCGACGTCGCTACGGTTGGATTGCACATGGAAGGTAATCCTCGATCCTCACGGTAGCGACCGTTTGCCTATTCTTATTCCAAATACTAACGGGTCAACTCGCATGCGACCAATTGACATTCCGTATGACCTCACAAGGAATGTCGATTGGAAGTTATACGAGGAAATGATTTCCAAAGCGGTCGAGTCGATTCAACATCGTCCACCACTTGAAGAATACAACCTCCTCGCGGGCTTGATTCTCGACGCCGCGTTGCAAGCCCAAACGAAGAAATATCCCGGCGTAACGATCAAAGAGCGGCCTCCAACTCCGTGGTGGGACAAAGAGTGCTCCGATGTCTACACGCAAAGATCCGACGCGTTTTTGGCCTTCCAGAAGGGAGGTATACCCGACGACTATATACGGCATTCGGAGCTTAATACCAAGCTTAAAAGCCTGGCTGAAGCAAAGAAACGCGGATATTGGCGTCGGTTCGTGAACGAGACGTCGAGGGAGACATCGATGAGCACTCTTTGGAACACAGCCCGAAGAATGCGGAATCGCGTAACGGTCAACGAAAGCGAGGAGTCTTCAAGTCGGTGGATATTTGATTTTGCCAGGAAAGTATGTCCGGACTCTGTTCCTGAGCAAAATATTGTTCGCGATGCGTCTCCGGGCCACGACGCGATAGAATCACCTTCTACGATGGCAGAATTTTCAGTTGCCCTCCTGTCCTGTAACAATAACGCGCCTGGGTTAGATAGAATCAAATTCAACTTGTTGAAGAATCTACCCGGCAATGCCAAGAGGCGCTTGTTGAACTTGTTCAATAAGTTCCTGGAGCAAAACATTGTACCGCAGGATTGGAGGCAAGTGAAGGTGATCGCCATCCAAAAACCAGGGAAACCAGCTTCTGATCACAACTCTTATAGGCCGATTGCAATGCTATCCTGTATCCGGGAATTGATGGAAAAATTGATACTCCGTCGTTTAGACCATTGGGTCGAATCAAATGGTTTACTATCAGATACTCAATTTGGCTTCCGCCGTGCCAAAGGGACGAATGATTGTCTTGCGTTGCTTTCAACAGATATTCGGCTGGCGTATGCTCGCAAAGAACAAATGGCGTCTGCGTTCTTGGACATTAAGGGGGCTTTTGATTCCGTTTCTATTGACATTCTTTCGGGTAAACTTCACCGACAAGGATTTTCACCAATTCTGAACAATTTTTTGCACAATTTGCTGTCCGAAAAGCACATGCATTTTACGCACGGCGATTTGGCAACTTTTCGCATTAGCTACATGGGTCTTCCCCAGGGCTCATGTTTAAGCCCCCTTCTTTACAACTTTAATGTAAATGACATCGACGAATGTCTGGCAAATTCATGCACGATAAGACAACTTGCAGACGACAGTGTAATCTCTGTTACAGGAGCCAAAGCTGCCGATTTGCAAGGACCATTGCAAGATACCTTGGACAATTTGTCTGCTTGGGCTTTACAGCTAGGTATCGAATTCTCTCCGGAGAAGACTGAGATAGTAGTTTTTTCTAGAAAGCATGAACCTGCTCAGCTTCAAACACAATTAATGGGTAAAACGATTTCTCAGGTTTTGGTACACAAATATCTTGGTGTCTGGTTCGACTCTGAAGACACCTGGGGTTGTCACGTTAGGTATCTTATGAAAAAATGTCAACAAAGAGTGAATTTTCTTCGTACAATAACCGGACAATGGTGGGGAGCCCACCCAGGAGACCTTATAAGGCTTTACCAAACAACGATATTGTCTGTCATTAAGTACGGGTGTTTCTGCCTCCGCTCCGCAGCAAACACACATTTGATCAAACTGGAGCGAATACAATATCGTTGTTTGCGTATCGCCTTGGGTTGCATGCAGTCGACCCATACGATGAGTTTGGAGGTCTTAGCTGGAGTACTACCATTGAAAAACCGCTTCTGGAGCCTGTCTTCTCGCATTCTTATCAAATGTGAGGTCTTGAACCGTCCTGTGATTGAAAATTTTGAAAGGTTAATCGAACTAATTTCTCAAACCCGTTTTATGACTTTGTATTTCAATCACATGTCCCATAATATTAACCCTTCTTCGAATATTCCAAATCGTGTCGACTTATCAAATACTTCTGATTCTACTGTGTTTTTCGATACATCCATGATAGAAGAAACTCGTGGAATCCCGGATCATTTACGCGTGCAGCAGATCCCCAAAATTTTTTCCAATAAATATCGAAACATCAACTGCGACAATATGTTCTACACTGACGGATCACTTCTTGATGGGTATGGCTTCGGTATTTTCAATAACAATTTAACCGTCTCCCATAAGCTCGATAATCCTGCTTCTGTTTACGTCGCAGAATTGGCTGCAATTCAGTACACCCTAGGGATTATCGAAAAAATGCCCACGGACCATTATTTCATCTTTACGGACAGTCTCAGTTCCATTGAGGCTCTCCGATCGATGAAAGATGTTAAGCACTCTCCGTATTTCCTGGGGAAAATACGGGAACATCTGAGTGCTTTATCCGAAAAATCGTTTCAGATTACCTTAGCGTGGGTCCCTTCTCACTGCTCGATACCGGGCAATGAGAAAGCGGACTCTTTGGCTAAGGTGGGCGCAACAAACGGTGATATTTATGAAAGACCAATTGCCTTTAATGAATTTTTTTCATTTGTACGTCAGAATACGATCATCAGTTGGCAAAATGCTTGGACCAGAGGGGAACTGGGAAGGTGGTTACATTCCATAATCCCCAAGGTGTCGACGAACGCGTGGTTCAAGGGGTTGGATGTAGGTCGGGATTTCATTTGCGTGATGTCCCGGCTAATGTCCAATCACTATAGATTGAACGCGCATCTCCGTCGTGTTGGGCTCGGGGAAAGTGGTATCTGTGCCTGTGGTGAATGTTATCACGACATAGAGCACGTTGTTTGGTCATGCCCTGTACACCGTGACGCCAGGTCTAGATTAATAGGCAGCCGGCTGTTCCTGTTCGTGATGTTTGGCGAGCCGTGACCTATCCTACATGTCCCTTATATACGTTTTCCTGAAATCCATCCACGCCTCAGCTTAATCCTATTCCCTTCCGCCTACATCCAACCAAACGACAAGAACACGTTAAGACCCCGGATCCGGAAACAGCAACTAGACCCGCACGATACTCTCAGGGCTCGAGGGAGACAACCCAATATGCCAGGCCGTAATATCTTGGCCCAGCAGCGGAACATATTCAATATGCTGCTTACCTATGGCCATGGAAAACCATCAAACAACAAATCAGTGCTTTTAATGCAAAACACTCTAGCTTTAAGTTCGATTTAGTTTCAGCTCGTAGTCGGCAGCGAGGATTAAAAATTTGCTTTTAGATACTTTAGAAAGTAAGCTACCAGATATAATTGGCGCCGTTAAACATTAAATTGTATTTGTGTCAAATAAATTATAGATGAAGAAGGAAAAAAAGGAGTCCAAAAAGACTGGCGAACTAAATTTCTTCTGTATGTTGTCATACTTTTCAACCCCTCTTTAGAGCGTTACGTAAGAATTGATTGTTCCCTTAGGTATTTTTTGAAAATGTTTGATTACGGAAATTAATTTCGGGTTATAAAATTTATCTTAAATCTTGCTTCGATTTTATGTACATTTCAATAACGAAAATGTGCGTAAAATCGAGGTATAGCTGTACCACCTTATATGAGTACTTTTGGAATCGGAATGATGCCAAGAAACCTGAAAACGACTTCAGAAGAACCGGAAGTCACCTTCTGAATCGATTTCCGGTCTCAAGGCATTATTTTAATTCCAGAAAAACACATATTCAACCATTTAAAGCTGTTTCCTAGAAATTGGAAGTCGCCATCTTGGAATCTAAAACGGCGTCTGGGGTCATTTTATGGTATCATCGTGATTCGGGAAATACTCATCTATACATATAAAAATGCAGCTCTGTCTGTCTGTCTGTCTGTTCCATATAGGCTTGGAAACTATTGAACGGATCGGCGTGAAATTTTGTATATAGGGGTTCCAAGGGCCGAGAAAGGTGAATAAGGTGATTCGAGACCCCTCCCTCTTCTGGAAGGGAGGGATCCCATACAAATGAAACACAAATCCATGCACATCTCGAAAACTAACTAAGTAAATGGAACCAAATTTGGCTGGTGGATGTTTTTAGTGGTAACGAATATATCCACAATGGTTTGACACCCCTCCCTCTTCTGAAAGGAAGGGGTCCCATACAAATGAAACATAAATTAATGCACATCTCAAAAACTAACCAAGCAAATGGAACCAAATTTGGCATGAGGATGTTTTTAGGTGTAAAAAATATATCCATAATGGTTTGACACCCCTCCCTCTTCTGGAAGGGAGGGGTCCCATATAAATGAAACACAAATTCATGCACATCTCAAAAACTAACCAAGCAAATGGAACCAAATTTGGCAGGTGGATGTTTTTAGGTGTAAAAAATATATCCATAATAGTTTGACACCCCTCCCTCTACTAAAAGGGAGGGGTTCCATACAAATGAAACACAAATTCATGCACATCTCGAAAACTGACCAAGTAAATGGAACCAAATTGGGCAGGTGGATGTTTTTAGGGGTATCAAATACATCCATAACAAATTGACGCCCCTCTCCCTTTTAAAAGGGTCCTATACAAAAGAAACACAAATTTCGCACAGCACGAGAACCAATCCACCAAATAAAACCAAATTTGGCATGTAAATGTTTTTAGAGGTAACAAATATGTTCATAAACTTTCGACCCCCTCCTTCTTCTGAAAGGAGAGGTTCCACACAAATTTCTGCACATCTCGAGAAATAATCAAGCAAATAGAACCAAATTTGATATGTTGAGGTTTCTGAGAGCAAGAAAAAATTTTGACTCCAGACGCCATTGTTAAATTTAAGATGGAAACTTCCGGTTTCTATCCGTAGATGTCTTCAAATATCATTTTCAAATCCAAGATGGTGACTTCCTGTTTCTGAAAAACAGCGGGATATGACCAAATACCGTGTATCGTGATGATACACTGAAACCACAAATCGACCTCCGACAACATTTTGAGTTGTAAAATGGCAACTTCCGCTGACTGGAAAACTGCCGAAAATGACCAAATACCACCTAATATGGGTGTTTTTCAACCAGAATGACGTTCAGAGGCCAGAAATTGTCTCCAAATGCCATTTTGAAATCCAAGATGGCGACTTACGGTTTCTGAAAAACAGCGAGATATGACCAAATAGGGTAACGGGGGTATTTTGGCCAGCTTTGGGAAGTGTTCGCACAGTTCATTAAAAACAAACACAATTTTTCAACATGAATACCTACTCTAATATACCATTGTTAAAAGCTAAGTGTCTTTTTTAATATACACCGTTCAACAATGCAATATATTAAAAAATATCCTAGAGATATCAATATTTCTACGAAGTACTAAAAACATATTTTGGTCCACCAAATTTTTACTTTGGCCCACGTGTATGGAAATAGTTCGACCTAATTATATGTGAGATCATCATCGGTATTTTTAGAGCAAAAATAATGGGTTTGAGGAGAACATCCTTCTGCTGTGAATTTTTGTAAATTTTAGGCATTTAAAAATGAAATGATTTGGCTTATAGTGGTTTGACAGGCATTCTCATCCAATTTCATATCGTTAAATGTGATAAATTAAGAAGTAATCACCTGTAAATTGTCACAAGCTGCATCTTTGTTCACGTGCAACGGCCGAACGGTAAACAAAGAGATGTCAAAACTTGGCATGGCCAAAATATGTTCGCTTCAGAAAGAGGGAAACATATTTCGGCCATGCGTTTAACCACTTTTTCAACTTTTTCCAACATGTGAGAGTATACAAACTGTTTCTATGATATTTTATTGATGTTACTACAGCAACGAATTGTTTCATAAGCATACATATTTGATACAATAGCTTCCGGACGTTGACTTGTATATTACCACTTCTTCTTGACTTTGGGTTGACTCAGCCATGACTCTGAATATGTATGAACTAATTCCAAAATAACACTACCTAGAGCCAGTTTTTCGCCGAAAACTATAGTGTAGTATGATTCTTAGGTGTGTTATTCAATGTTGCATGCATAGTTTTCTAATATTCATTGAAATTATCAGATAAAATGCGTAAAATGTTAACGGGTGGGCCAATATATGCATGTGGGCCAAAATACCCCCGTTACCCTACCACCCAATATGGGTATTTGCGAAATCGTGATGATGCATTGAACCACAAATCGACCTCAGACAACATTTTGAGTTGTGATATGGCAACTTTTGGTAACTGGAAAACTGCCGAAAATGACCCAAAAATAACCGAATATGGGTGTTTCTTCAACCAGAATGTTGCTCAGGGGCCAGAAATTGTCACAAAATGTCATTTTGAAATACAAGATGGCGACTTACGGTTTCTGGAAAATAGCCGAAAAGAAAATGAGTGTTTCTTTAACCAGAATGACGCTCAGAGACCAGAAATTGTCTCCAAATACAGTTTTGAAATCCAAGATGGCGACTTCCGCTCTCTGAAAAACAGCCAAAAATGGCCGATTTCCATCCAATATGAAATGCTTCGGAATAATTGGGAGGGGGGGGGGGTGGCATTATCTCGATTAATGAAATACATCTATTGGGAGGTATTCGACCACTTTAGTTCTGTAGAAACCGGAAATCGCCATCTTGGAATGGATTACATAGTTCGTGAGCTGTCCGATTTATTCAGTAAAAAGATAGCGCTACGGAGGCGAACGTTGAACTACTATGGTGACACCTGCCATGGTGAAGCTCGTCAAAAGTTGCCTTAAACGAAATCCTCGACGTAGTGCCTGAAAGATATACTGCGAACCAGGTCCTACAAGATCCATAAAGTTCAAGACCTTCCGATGGGACAAAAACAAGAACGAGTAAAAAATAAACGAAGGCGCTGATAAAGATGGCCGCGGAGAGAAGGTTGCAAAATTGCGTGTTTATCGACGAAAAACTCTTATTCGAACAACACTTCTTTGGTTTGGACTTTGGTTGCCAGAAAAATCGCCTATGCCGACTTGCTGACGGCTACCAGGCGACTTAAACCAGCATCCCCGGAATAAGAATCCTGAGTGGGAATCCTCTGGATCGTGTTTTCGATTCCTTCCACGATTCCGTCACCGAGTTAAAGGTATCCGGGTTACCTATCCCTTACTAAAGGTAAAGGTATCTGCGTGTTAGTAAGGGATAGGCAATGGTTCAGACCAGAATCACTCCGCTGGTTTTTGTCCCTAAAGAAGTGAAAATCAACAAAAGTACATATCGGAAACTAGTTCTACAGAACGTCGTCGAACCGTAGCCGTAGCGTTCCCATGTTGGTATCAGAGATTGGGTTTTCCGACAGGATTCGGCGGCTCACAAAGCGAAGAAAACCGACTCTGGATTACGCAACATTTTCCTGGAATCATTTCAAGGTCGGAATAGCTGGCGAATTCACCGGAGTTCAGACCCTATGGAAAGTCCATAGACCACCTGGGGTATGTTGAAAGCCGAAGTCTGTCCTAGAAAACATGAAGGTATTAAAGTACTGAAGTGATATCTGGCGGTTGCGTGGGAGACAATACCACAAGAGCCCCTGCAGGCCTGCAGGCCTCGATCGTCCGCGGTGGGTGGTTAAACTCAAGGGTAAACAAGTTGAACTTGACTAGTGAATTTTCGAAAAGTGATATGTTTTCAAGTAAAATTGAATGAATTCAAAATAAAACGTTTTTGTTTTGCTACATTTATTTGTTTGTTCCGATGTAGTACTTCAATTGCCGGACCCTGTAAATATGACTTATACTATTAGGTACGAAATACATGAAATATGTAAAAAACGAAATACAGAGTGCGGTGGAAAAAAGGCGAAAATTCATTTTACTAGTACAAATCCTATTTTCTTTAAGTAACTTTAAGCAACAATATGAAAGTTTTCGAGTTCAGGTATCTTGATTTTAATAAATTTATTCTTATTAATGACATCCTCAAGAAACCGCCGAAAGAAGAGCATGCATTTCAAACGCGGTCCTCCGGTATCGACAAGCACGTGCGCGTGTAGCCTGGCTCTGAAGTCTTTCAATTTTGATGAAATGTTTTGCAGGTTTGTGCTACGTCATACGCCCAAATCGAATATTCAAACGGGTTACGCACTAGACTTCTAGAGAACCACAAATCTTTGGATTAAAATTCCTGTTGTAGGCAAACGTATTGATCCTAAGAGAAGTTGGTTTCCACCCAGGAAAGCACTTGTTTTTTTTGGTTTTTAACACTACCTGATGTTTAATTTGGAACTTTAATATAACTTTCCCCGGAATATACGCAAATTAGGATACAGTATCGAGGCTGAACAGCTTTTCGTCGGAGAACAGGATTATCGTTTTTTCCTTCTCCAATAAAAAACTATCTCTCCGAAAGAGTCACTCTTGGCTCGCCTACTCCACTTATACGTTTTGTATAACATCTAGCTACGACTTTTTCTGTGCGGAAACCTACTTTTTCCCCTTCTTTGAGATTCCCAGTATTTTTTGATAGGCTTTACTTCCGGGGCGTTGGAGAAGTTCATGTCGTTGGGTACGGAAGTGACCCCGTTGGCTTTGTACCACTCCAGGACAAAACTAGATCCGGCCAGATGCTTCTGTAGACACTCCTTGAGGTAGATCTCCTCGTTTACTTGGATGCTCAAATTTTCGTAGTAACGTTCAATCACTCGACTGACAGCACGATTCCGAGTTGTTTTCCGTCCTGATGATAGCGTTGATTTTCCAGGTGCCTGCACAAAATTAATTCACGACGTTGCTTTTCTGGTGACGATATTTTTTTCCAAATTTCGAATAGTTTACAGCGATAAAACAGCGTATCTTCTTTGACGTTCAGTTTGTCAAATTTGCAGTAAAATAATTCCGATTTTTAGATACAGCACTTGAAAGTAAACGTAACCAAACACACTGTCAAAAAAAAGTCATTCGTTAGACAAATTAAACCAATATTAAAGTTCAAATATTTTCGCATTTTTTCCTGCCGCACTCTGTATACGAAACATTTCAAAGTAGAAAAACTCAACAATGTATTCTCAATTTTTCTTCCTGTAAATAATTTTTCAGATTTTTCTTTCTAGATTTCCTTCATCGAAAACTTTGTTTTTATTATTTTTTCCCGATGACATTTTTTTTCTGAGTCACTAAAGATTGTTCTCAGTAAATTCATTTGCTAAATTTAAAATGTACAAAAGAAAATTAAAATGTCCGAACAATGCGAATTGTGAAACATTAATCACACATTTCTTTGAACTATGGTTGTTGCTTAAGAATTAAGAATAATTTAAGAGAAAGACAAAACATCAATTTCCGCAATT
The DNA here is from genome assembly GCF_029784165.1 of Wyeomyia smithii. NCBI lineage: Eukaryota > Metazoa > Arthropoda > Insecta > Diptera > Culicidae > Wyeomyia > Wyeomyia smithii. The sequence goes on from NC_073696.1 coordinate 66,777,268, forward strand.
TGAATTTCGAATAGCCCTTTCTAGAAAGTTGACGTCTAAGATCTTTTTATTTCACCATCATTAGTTTCCATTTCTTTTGAAAAATGGTGTAAATAAGACAAGGCTTTGAAAACTGAACATTAAAAATTAATAGCCAGAAAATCTTACATATATTTGATTGTTATGAGCTAAAAAATGCCGTCCGGTGATAGTTTCCTTGTACCAAACTTTTTCGGAGGGTTGATACAACTTTTGATTGTGCATTAGTCGGAATAGAAACAGAACAAACTATTTTGATACAGTCACTGTTTATCTGCATTTGTCCAACGCACTGTGTATTTTGCCAGTGACATGGTCATGAAATGCGATATTTTTATTTTCCATTTCGATCCTTCTCTCAAACTTTCTGCTTGCAACTATAATGTTGCAAAACATGACGAACCAACCTTCCGTTCAACGAAGGTTGCAATAGCGACAAATGCTGTGCGAGAAAAGCGCGATCCTTTATTCCCGACGATAATGTTGTTGTTTCCACCGAATGAAACCATAGAGTGCCCGAACAATGTCCTGCCTACAGGATTTCAAACAGAAACAAACAGACTTACGCGCTGCCTGCTGGTGGTAGCAGAATGGAGATGATTCGTTACTCTAACTAGCCCGATTGTAATCTGATATCGGCCCAATTGTTTGTTTTTCTTCTTTACTCGAACTCGATACCAATCGCGGGTCCCTTTCCGCACTCCGCTGTCCCACTTGCTGATCATATCTGTACGGCTCAGCAAGATTCCGCTCGGTGAGCCAACGAAGAAGGGATGGAAACGCACCTAATCAGCTATTTGAATCAAATTTATATTTATTACCTAAACCGTACTATTCACTTACACTTCCCTCTAGGGATGGCGATTTGTTCGATACAATCAGAAACAAGGTCGTTACAAATATCCATCCAAACCAGACTCAGGGTTGCGCTCGAACCGAACTAGAGGCCGCTCTGTGCCTCCCGTTTAGGTGCACAAATGGTTTCAATCACCCCTGAGTATAGCCTTTGTCAAGGTTATGCACCCTCCAAAAACATCGCCAGCAAGCACGCAGTGAAAGAGAGCGACATTTCCTCCGCCTTTGCAAAAAGCATCGGCGGAGGGAAAACAAAAATTACAAATTAATAACAATGTCACATCGTCACCATCCGGACCGTCAGGAAGTTGTTTCGAAGTGCGGTAGACATAAGAGGGAAGCTACTCCCGTGTTGCTCGAGGTTAAGGTCTGTGGTGCTATTATCTATCTGCTTCGCTTCGATTAAAACTAGAGAAGAGGTTTGCTAACGGTGATATTTAAATCAAAGCCTCAACGTTGATTTTTTTCTGCAGAATAGCTGCATCACATTTTGAAACGAAATAGTTAAGTTTATCAATTACAAAACAATATCATTCTACTAAAATACTACAATCATTTATAACTTATAAGCCTTCTATTGTATACCAGTTCATGTCGATGATTGAATCTAATCCCGAAACATTAAAAAACAATTTATCAAATATCATGCCTGGAATCAGTTATACATATCTTTAAATTAAATTATATCGTCTATCATCTGTCACGATTCCAGCGAAGATCTACATTTTACGATGACAAATCTGTTGATCTATACCGTCGGCATCAACAATCGATAGTATCTAATTCTATCAAAAGCTCCTGGAATTTTTTCTTCTCCTTGATAGGTACCTCATAAAACATCTTCGAACGGCTGCGATCACCAATCATTCTCGCCCGTCGTAAAGCTGACCGTTTGAATAGCCCCTGACAACCTGCTGCTTCATAAAACGACACAGGAGGGGGCGAGGCGGCAGAGCGGAAATCTGTTTTCTCACCCATTACTCATACCGCGGTCTTCATCCACGCATGGAATACAGAGACCGCGGGATCAAACTGTTGAAAATTTCATTTATCTTCAACGCCAGAAACAGATTGGGTACAAGTTATGCGAGCCCCGTATCCATCATAAGGCCATAAGATTCCTGATACCGCCAGGTTAGGGAAACATCGTACACACACTTGGACGCTTCCCCCGGGTCCGGCAGCAGGCAGATCAAGCGAGAAAAAGATAAATTACACACCATAAATATAAAAATTAACAATAGAGACATGTCATAATATACGGTGTTTTCGTTTCAATATTTCTCCTCTGTCGCTTGGTTCGTCATCATTGTTTGTCCGGTTGTCGAGTTATTCTTATTTTAGTTTTTTTTTCTGTAGTTGATGGTTCAATCATGTCGATTTGGTCACAAACTTTACTGCTGCGGCGAAAATAGTGGGGATGATCACCACCAGGATTGATTTCCTAAAAAATGGTATTTAATGAAAATGCAAATTTATTAACATCGGTTTAACATTTAGTTTTTAGTAAGCTGAAGAAATAATAAAGTAACATGTATACAGTTCTCGAAAATTTAACATGAACAGCGACACAAATATTCACATAAATGTACTCTGAAACCTAGACGAATAACAATCGTAACACTGCTCTACAAGCTTCCAATTCAAAATCTCTTTCTTTTTAAATTAAGTTTGCTATCATTCAATACAAAAACCATGCCACATTGGGCAATGAATCAATTTCTTGAAAATTTTTTTCCCAAGTTAAAATATTTCCAATCAAACTAGGACTGATACATGTAAAAACTTATTTTTAAATTGCTCAAAATGCAAAAATGTACAAAAGTTGTTGAAAAATATAGAAAATTGAAATAAAATCAAAAAGTAATATCATCGAAATCACTGATTAAGATTTTTGTAATATTACGTACAAAAAATTTGATAAATAATTTTTTTTCTCTCATTCCAAAGAAAAAAGTAAGCACCCCCACTCAACTAACCTGGGCCGATTAGCCTCCAAAAAGGAGACGAGTCGGTTGTTGTGATCGAATGCATAAGCTCTTTTGATCGGATTTTCATGACTCTCGGCGTGAGACGAAAAGAGCCGACCAAACAAAACAAACCGAGTGGCTGGCTACCTCTCACAGCCTTCCCTGGACTGCCAGCACTGCGGGTCCCGGACGGATTCACGTTTCCCAGGGCAACCCGTACGACGTTGCGTTATGTTTATCTCTATTTGTTTGTCAAAATGACAGATTATCAAACATAAATTCCACCTCTGCCGAGTCTCTCGGTCCGTCACGAATGGACCTTTACGACTTTACGATTAGCTGCCTGCAAAGGAGATTCCTCGCCGTAACCACGCCATGGTAACCACGGGACTACGTGGCTATCCACAAAAAAAGTAACTGCAATCTTTAAACCTCTCCGAGAACGACAATCTGATCTGTTGAGCGAACCAGCCATTGAAATTTGTCTTTGTCCAAAAAAATTGTACAATATGATCATAAAACTATTCAGCGTATAAGATTTGGTTCCTTGCACATTGTTGATCGCATGGTGCAGTATGTCACAAACTGTCAAAAGAATTTCGACAAATCGGCTTAAAAGAATTATAAATTCTTTCAACTCGTCTTTAGACTTGACTTGGTCAATTGGAAGCGGACAGTGGAGGTTGTAAATCACGCCGAGATGTTGTTATGTGACGCACGGTGCTCCACAAGGTAAACAATTGAAAGGATGTATTTAGTTTCGATTAATATTGAAGCTGATGAATCATCTCTCATCAATTGCTCAAATTATCATCACAGCTGTTCCAAGAAATTCAAAACTTTCCGGCAGAAAAGGACAACAGTAATTAAGCACCGATAATTATGCAATTATTTGCGCATTTTTTGTACAGCACACTTGAAAGGTAAAAATCACAAAAAATTTCGGTGAGTTTCCTTCGACTTCTCCAGGTCAATTATCAGCTTAAACATCTGAAAACTCTAACTGAACAACAGCCGTTTGCAAAATTCATACCAAACTACCGGCCACGAATGAAATCTTCTATGCTTTTATGCAAACTCATTCATGGCTCATTTCCCACGTGGTGAAGTAAAATTGCTCAATGTGACTCTTCATTTTTTTTTGTTCTTCTGTTTCTGTAACTGGAGAGAAGCCGATTCAGCAAAAGTATCATGTTGATATAGTGGCTTATCGGTAAATGCCGATCTAAATCTGCTTACCGAGTGGTTTTACTTCCTTTTACCGGTCCGGGGTGCTACCTTTATTGTAATGGTTGCTCGTAATGGTGATAGTTTTAACTGGGAGCGTGGAAACTAGAAGCACATACTGATTTAATGCGGGATCGGTAATCTTGTGTAATGACTGGATTAAATTGAATAACTGGATTTATTGTCAAACTTTCTGTTTTAACATCCAAATAACGTAGTATATAGAAAGTAAGTCGTTTGAATAGTTCTAGTGAATCAATGTCAAAACATGATTTCAAATGTATAGTGTTTTATAACATTTTTGACACATTTATCGATTTTTATTTGTAATAAGAACATATCTCTCTACATCAAGTTCATTAAAGATAGCAAAACTTCTGACTTTTCAAATTTATTGAAATGAATCAATCGAAAGGAGCATGCTTGTTTCTATAACTTTACTAAAATGGTAAGCTATGCTTTGAAATGGATATCATATTTCTTAAACAGACATTTCTACTTGTTAAAATGGAGGTACAATTTGGCACATTTCTACATGCTACTTCTAATATTATCAGACCTGTAATGTAACCTATTTAATTCGACTTTCTGTTGCTTTGAAAATTTCGGGCGGAGTCTGTTAAATGTATGAGAAAGTCTATTTTTCTCAAAAAAATCGTATGACACCAGATCTCGAAGTTTCATGCCTCTCTAAGATATTTAGCATACACAAAATTCGATTTCCTGTGCATTTTTTTATCGATAAAAAGTGAGCATTGACCACTTCAAAGCTCTACTTTCCAAAGTCCTATTGAGCCCAAATTTTGCACTGGGAGTGTTTTGAAGAAGGTGAAACTTTTGTGCCGAACTGGTAAACGAAATCCGAAAAATAAATTTATATTGGCACACAAAAAAAAATCGATTGCTTATCGAACACGAAAATAGTTAGCTCTAAGACTAGAAGAGTGCTTATAAGTGGTAACTATATTACTTTTATCTAGGACCAATAATCAAAAATATTTGATCGCGTAGGAAAAGAATGTTGAAATATAGGGTGGAAATTGAGATTAGAAAAGGAGTCAAAAAATTATGAAAAAAAACATCAAAGTACTGACCATTTCTTGGCATCGAAATTCTTATTAAATTACAAAAACATTCAAAAAAATCGCTAACGAAGTCCTCTACATAGCAACAGTTATTGCTTTTTAATCCTGATAAAAAGTTAATATTGGTGAATGTCACCACAACCGATTAGCTCAGCCGATATCTTGAAATTAAGGAGAAGTTATACGTGAAAATAATTGGTCGGTGTTAAGTCAGACCGGACCAAGTCGCAAAATTGAAAAAAACGAGTTAACAATAGTATTGGATAAAGATTTTTTTAAGCTACATCACACAACAATAAGATTTTGTTTATCTCTAAAACAGCAGAAATAACAGCATGATTTTTGTCTGCATGACCAATGAAAAGCGATTACAGTGTTCAGTCAGAATGGACCAAGTGTTTATTTTCAAGGAGACTGCTTTCTGTCAGCTATTGATAAAAGCGAACGAATGGAAGAATTTACAAGGGGTTTTCCGGATTTCTTTGTATCAGAGAACTTTTTCACTCACCCCCCATCGGAATCGGCAAAGTTTCACGCACTGCCGTGGTTTTGAATGTGTTTTTGGACCGTTTATTTCTGTCACTAACATGACCTGATATCATGCCTTATAGTGTGCAGACAAAGTGAACCATGTGTTAAAAGTTGAAATTATCGGAATTTACAGCATCGGTTTGAAGTCAACATAAATGAATTTCAACACTATCAGGCAACTTATCGGAATGCTTCTTTGCCCGTTAGTCAAAAAAGTATACTTTACCAGTAAATGAGGAAAATGTACATGGTCCACTCTGATTGAACACGTAAATGAGAAACGTTAGTCATTTGTGTGGGTGACACAACACTCCACAATTTCAGAAAGAAGTTAAAGTTACAGTAGTAATACTGACTTAAAACTTGATGATTTTACCAATGAATTATATCCTCAGGAGGTTGAAATAAGTGGTAAGTGTATGTTTGTTACTGTTTTATGTAAGCTAATTAGATTTATGCCCGTAATGAAATTACGAAGCTAAAGGCAATACAAGCGATTGTTTGGAGAAGACCTTTCATATTAATACAAGAAGAAGCTGACTCGATTGACATTTAAGTGTGTGAAGCATGTTGGCAATATCTATTCAATATTATTTTCTAATCAATAATGGAGAACCTGTGCCAACTTTTCATGAAGCTGTCCTTGAAGCACTACATCCAAACGTAACAAAAATTCCAGAACCAAAACACGAGGAAACCATCCAGTCCTAATCATTTCTACGGCAATTTTGGCCAAAGTTGCAGAGAAAGTGGATGATTACGAATAACTTAATTGAGTGAATTAACCATATTTTTGTTCCATTAAAACATTCCGCTCCTACCATTGATTTGTTGAAACAAACACAGTTCTAAGTTTATTCAAACTATTTTCAATAATTGTTGATGTCGCAGAAGCTAACCATGTAGATTGAAAACTTTTTGACTGTTCGACGATCAATAAACTAAAATTATTTGTTCAATTGTTCAGTCATAATGATTTCAGTCAGTCATTAATGATTCTTCTTTGATTCAATCAGAGTGGACCAAGTACATTTAATCAGTTACAAACCTGTCCTTTTTGAGCTCACGGCACTTCATATTTTCAATTGACATACTGCATGATACAGTTAGAGAGTTACTTCAACTTATAACATCAAAACTGCGCTAAAATATTGAAAACTTTAAAATTTTCCAGAGCAACAAACTTCATACTCGTTTTTCTCGAAATGATCAAAATGTCACTTGGTCCGGTCTGACTTAACACCGACCAATTTGCAATTGACCATTTACTTTTTGCTAAACTTTCTATTAGAAAAATAAATATTTTGATTGGTAAAGTGTTAGACGATTTTGTTTTTTTGTGTTTGAAAAATTGACAAATGGGATCAACGGTATACTGCGGTATTGACAAACTGCAGAGAGATTCCAGTACTAATTCATCCAAGCCTTTTGATGATTATTTGGAAAAAAAAATTGCATTTCGTACTTTTTAATGCTCCTTTAAAAAGTAATTCGAAAAAAGTCATCACATCGATCCACAAAATTCTGAAATTCCTATCGCGAAATTCCAATGCTATATAAAACTCGAAAATTCTGACCCCTATTACAAAAGACAAGGCGAGCAACTCGCCTAGCCCGCAGTCACTGACGAGGCAAGCAATATGTTGTAGGTTCTAGGAAACGCAAATGAACTGGGGACAAACGAGCTACTCGTCCAAAATTTAGCCAACTCGCCATCTGCAATACCAAAATTGGTCTGACGAGTAACTGGTAAATCGTTGCCTTCCAGTTGGTTTCGAGTCCCAAAGATGATCCATCGAGCTAGCCATATGTATGTATGCTCGAATCTCGGCTTAAACAGTCATACAGAGATACGAAACTTATAACTATTGACTACGAGGCTTTGTAGAATGTTCCACAAAGTTTCGTCTTTTCACAGCAAAAATATTCTCGACTTCATACTACTTTGAACTTTTCCTCCGAATGATAGGAAAGGAGCAAAATCATTTCAAATCGCCTGGAAATACGCGAAAATTTAATCGACCATTTTTGATTTGAATGAAACTTTGCACACGTATTTGGCTTAGCAAACTGAGCATTTTTCACAGGTGGAGAGATTTTTTACACCCATGAGTTATATTCTAAAAGGGCGTATGCCTTTTGGCATAGGTTTTATTCGAAGCATTGTAGCCCAGAAACCGTTGGTTGTATAGAAAAACTGTCTGAGAATGAGTTGTAGCGAATCGAAAATGCGTCATAAAAAAAATATACACTGTACAAAAAAAATTTTTTTGACCAAAAAAAATTAAAAATAAACATTAAATTTCAATTCAAAAAAAAAAGGTTTGATTTTTTTTATTTTTTATCTTAAGAAACTCGACGTTAATACGCAACTTTAAAAAAAAATCAAGATGGAGAAATGAAAAATAACTTTTTTATGGTAGATTAATTTTTTTATGCAAATTCTAATTCAAACATTTTTTAAATTATTTGTATTCTGATGATTTTAAAAGATGCAGAGAGTCATTTTGAATCAAAAAGCTAAAAGTAAACATTCTAAAGGCATCGGTTTTCGAGTTATTTTAAATTTAAGCTCGAAAAATTATAATTATTTAGGAAAATACACGTTTTTCTTAATTTGTCCATGGTTCTCCAGCAAAAACCATACATTCATTGAAATGCTTGATTAATAATATATATAATTCATTCTTTGACAACAAAACGATTGGGCGAACGGTTCTCAAGAAAAGAGTTAAATGTTCTAAGTGATATAAACATATATAAGAATCAAATATTCATTTTCGAGTTTTATTATCTTAGGAACATATTTTTTTATGACATAGATACTTTACAGAGCTAGTTTTACCTTATATTTTATATACATCATAAGTAAATGATTCGTCATATTTGAAAACAACTTCGTTTGTATCTTATTTTCCGAAATCGGAACAAAAGAGTAATACTTTTGTGTGGCAGCTATTATTATAGATTTTTTGGAAATATTACTCCATTCTGTTACTCCTTGTTCATATTCTTCATATGATACCCAACTAAATGTCATTTTTGATGATTTTTTATTACTTCTCTGATAAGATCAATCATACAATTCTTTTGCGCTTGTAATGGGATGTTCATGTTCTTTAGCTAAACTTGCATTTCCTGCCATTCGTTTTAATATGCCACCAATTGCATCGCATGGGCCTTTAACATGAGAAGTCGCAAAAAAATGCTACTCTGCATCGACGTTATATTTTGTTTTGAACTTGCAAAGTTTTTTCTATTTTTATATTATGAGGCAGCTCCATCAGACATTAATATCGCTTTTTTCAACTCTATTGTTGTTTTCAAAAAACTCATTAATTTGGCAATGAACACCTGAACCGCAACAGTATCATGATGGAGTACTTCCGATATTATGATGAAGCTGATATTCTTAAGTGTTCCAGATTCTGAATAGTAAACAACGAAGGGATGAATGGTGGCTTGACCATCATTTTAATAACTTCACGAATCACAAATTGATAAAGAGGTATTAAAATGAGCTTGACTGTTCAATGTTTTTAATTTTGCAATAACGTTTTCGTTTAATTTGCGTAAGCTTGATGAGCACCGATGATCAGGAAAGGGTTTACAGCATTTGGGCTTGGTGTAATTTATCTTCACTTTTTTCATCTTCACAAAATGCAAACTGTTACTAACACATCTGGAGTAGTGCAATCGTATTTATATACGAAAACAGATATTATAGGTAACCCAGTAGTTATTAATTGCGTACTTTACAAACAGTTATTATAAGTAAACAAGTAGGTAGTGTTGCAAGACAAACATATTTTTTTATAAAACATTCGGCAAGGGGGAACGTGTAGGTAGGCTAAGGTTTAGTGCTCGAGTTATTTATCCAATCGTTTTGTTGTCAAAGAATGAATTGTTTATTTTCGATCAAGCATTCCAATAAACGTATGGTTTTTGCTGGGGAACCATGGACAAATTAAGAAAAACGTGTATTTTCCGAAATATTAATAATTTTTCGAGCTTGAATTGAAAATAACTCGAAAACCGACGTTTTATAATAATTACTACCAAGAGCTTTTCGATTCAAAATGACTCTCTGCATCTTTTAAAATCATCAGAATACAAATATTTTGAAAATTTTTTAAATTAGAATTTTCATAAAAAAAATATCTACCATAAAAAAGTTATTTTTCATTTCTCCATCCTGGACATTTTTTTTAACAATTGCGTATTAACGTCAAGTTTCTTTAAAATAAAATTAAAAAAAAATCAACTCTTTTTTTTAATTGAAATTTTATGTTTATTTTCCATTTTTTTTGGTCAAAAAAATTTTTTTTGTACAGTGTATATTTTTTTATGGTGCATTTTCAATTCCCTACAACTCATTCTCAGACAGTTTTTCTATACAACCAACGGTTTCTGTGCTACAATGCTTCGAATAAAACCTATACCAAAAGGCATATGCCCTTTTAGAATGTAACTCATGGGTGTAAAAAATCTCTCCATCTGTGAAAAATGCTCAGTTTGCTAAGCCAAATACGTGTGCAAAGTTTCATTCAAATCAAAAATGGTCGATATTCGACCATCGGTCATTTGGCGCGATCTTGCTCAGAGTTTATTTCAATAACAATTTGGTTTTAATCTATGCGCTATGTGGGTAAGCTTAAGTTTAACAATAATAAATTATAAATATGTTTTTGCTTCAATTTCAAATTTTTTGCTTCAATTAAAAATATTCTGCAATGTTTTTCAAGCAATCGAATCTTATATTGTAATCAAAAGCCTACCGAAAAATATTTAGTAGAACCTGCCATACAAATATACTTATTGTTATAAATCTGTACTCGGCAATTTTAGCAAACCAACAGAAAAAATATCCTTGACGGTACACCAACCCAACATCATCAATGGCGGCGGCGCACAAGACTAATAAATTATTCATGTCTCTTACTTTAAATCATAAGGTACTAGTACCTATACTAAATTGAATCTTCATGCATTTGTTTACGTGGATTTCGATTTTTTTTACGCACATTGTAGAGTTTACGTTTTTTCACGCGTTATAATCCCCCGTGTAAAAAGCGACTTCGGCTTATTGATTTTTTTTTCAATGATAACGTTTGCGGTAAAAAATAGCCTTTATTCGGATAGTGGTAAAAAATAACTAAGACAGATAATTATAAATAAATAAATTTATAAATTTCTCATGAAAGGTATTTATGTTAGCTTACTTCCAAAAAAAAATTACGCCTTTGCGAGTGGCCTTCCAGCAGTTAACCCGAAACATTCGCCATGGCAGACGAGAACATGCGTATAGGCATGAATTTGAGTTTTTTCTTCGTTCTTTTTATCTGTTTCTCTTCAGGTTTCGCATAAAATTGTTGGAGCAGATCTTACGCTTCAGGTTTGCCCAGAAACCCTCGATGGGATACAACTTAGGGATATTGGACGGGTTCACCGACACAGTCACTTCGTATTATAAATTTCCTCGTTCACGGCTAGTCCGGAGCGGTTTTGACATCCCCTGCTCGCTGATTGTCAGCCACAGCAACATTACTTGTGGAACTTGGTGTATGAAATGAACTTTACCTCGGTGCTCACTTCCTTCGTCGGAGAAGTAAAATACGAAGTGCCCTGCCAGTCGTTTCCATCCCGAGTGAGACAGGTCTCGTCGTCCATCACCACTGCCACGTTGCGATTTGCCGGAAAAATCGACTTGACTATATTATTCAGGCATTGCCGCTGCCTTATTGCAAGCAGCTGTAAGACCAGTGCAGTGGACGAGACTGCCGCTTCCTGACATGTATATCCAGGTTCGCCAGGTACTTTTTCACTGTTTCGCCGGTACAACGACCTCCCGACCATGCGCACGTAGCGATGTAGCCACTTTTTCTCTTCCTCATCCTTTGGAGCTTCATGTCGCTCAGGGTCGTCAGCCGTCCGGAAGCGGGTTTTCCCTCGATGTTGTTGTCCAATAGTGCTGAGATGTTGTGGATACCGGCACGTCTGTATCCGGTGTCCACGAACTGCCACACGATGTCTGTTTTCGACGTGACGGGGTTGTTCTTTGAATGCGCACGCTTCTGAACGGAGTAGCTTAACTGTTTTCGAAATCGCGTTAAAGTTCGACTGCTATTGCTGTCAAATTTTTTCTGCTGACCCCTAGGCAACTAGGGGAATTGCTCTACTATTATTCATCTCAGCCCATATATTCACCTCATACAACATGAAAACACAATTGAAAACAGGAAAAAACGCATATTTTCTTTTTAAAACAAATTTGCTAATCCATGGAACGGATTCTTCTTAGTTCACATTAGATTCCTCATAAAGTATAATCCTCAAAAACTCACTTAAAAGCTCTAAATTTAATGTTATAGTCGGGCATCTGCACTCGAAAACTCATTTAATTCAATCAGAAAACAAAATCCGCGCATCGTTCTATACGGCTACAACGGGACTCGTTCAGCAGCCAACCAAAATTTTTTTCATCACTAGCGGACCACTTTTTATTTTATTCACTAAACAAAATAACTCACTACACTAAGAATTCTTTAATCTTTGAAGTGTTCACCTCAAATTTCCTAAAACAAGCTTGAATTAGCAGAAATATATGAGATGAATTTCTACAATTCCTAAATTTCAACTGTATGTATTCTCAACTGTTTTCACTGCGTTGAAGAAAATCGAAAGTTGCCAAATCAGTTCCTGTTACTACGAAAAAATCATACTGAAAATGTTGAATTATTCCGACATAATTGACATAAATCGACAGCACTGCAGTGGTTACCTAGATTACCAATTTTGCACGTAAACAACTACAGCGGATATCTAAGTAACCTACTACGACGGGCTGCGGCTACGTTCATTCATGATGATGTGATTCATTCATGATTAACAGTGTGATGGATATGGGGGCGTCGCACAGTGGGGCAGATTGGTATGTTGGTGGGACAAAACCTCATTACTTCTAAATGGTTGTTTCCACAGTGTTTATGTCTTCGACAATGTTGTACAGCATAAAAATATCTTTATGAAAAATGTATTCGAGTAGCTTCAATTTTTTTCCTAAAGATGGCGCTGACATTTATCTTCTGCATAAATGGTGCTAGCCATTTTGTTTCTTCAGAAAAGTTGTTCATATCATCAATTGATATAAAGTTGTCGAAAACATCAAAATTGTAGGATTGACTGTTAACGAGATAGAACTAATTTTATTGTTCACAAAACAAAACCCCATAACTGCTCAAATTCAAATCATAGAATATTGGTGTCTTCGGCAAAGTTGTTCGAATGATTGTGATCTATCTTCGATGTTTGGTCTAGATCAGTTTATACTTATCTAAATCACTTTGTTTAAAAAAATAAGCCCAATAACTTTTTAGATTCATGTTATAGCCCTTTCCGACCGGGCCCATATGAATGCGTAGATAGAAGGTGACTTAAACTAAACCTTCTCTTCCGCTTTTTGAAAGTCTTATTCATTGTTTTATTGCTCACAAAGCTAGTGTTAACATCGCAGCTGCTACGAAAAATAAGAAACTGAAGCAAGCAAGTGTTTTTTATACAGGAATTACTTTGATTTAAGTTTTGTTATCCGTCATTTTTTACCTACACAATTGTGTGGGCTCGGTCGGAAAGGAATAGAGGTCACAAGTATCACGCGAAGTTGATCAACTATATAAGATTTACCATTTTGCACATCATGTTTTGATCCAGAGGACTTTTTCTATCTAGAATGTCAAAACAAGAAGGTTTACATTTTCAGGCGAATTTTTTGGCACGATTCCTAGTACATTCATGTACAACATGCCTGGATTACTGTTTGATCTAGATCGCTCAATTTTGAAAGTGAATTTCTTTTTGCTACTCAAGTTCAAGTCTAAGAAATTCTGTGTTCTTAGATCAGTTGTTAGGGTCATTTAATTGTTTGAGTCATGCATAAAAAAGTTTAAGTCACTTATTTCACACACATACACATACACATTCTAAACGTATTGATCATGATTAATGATATATAACAAAATGATTGAATTTGGATAGATTACAGAAACATTAATTCATCGTCTCCCATATCATTTTCAACGTAAAGGAGTTTCACGACCGCTTTTTTTGTTTTGCGGGTATCAGTTGAATCGATGTTTGTTCTTAAACTGGGCGAAAAAGGGGTCAGATATAACCAACATACCGTTTAATACATCTTGTATGGTTTCAACTCTGCTGGACTTTTGGATGTGCGCTTCACGAATTCGTTAAAATGTGATGTCGTCATAAAAAGCTGCCGCGAAACGCATGATTTATACTTAAAAACATGCTGTACCAAAAATCGAATAACTTTTGAATAGGCAAAAAGTGGCAGCTAAAGTTGGGTTTTTTGAATAGCTGAGACTGGCATCTTCAAATATGAGAAGAATATAGAGTGGGTACTCGCTGGTAAATCATTTTTTCAAATGTTTGAAATTAGTGAAAAATTGGGTTTTTTTATCTGCGTGAAACGTTGTGCTCAATCGTTGTATAGTAGGATATACTCAGCTATCTAAGTTTTTTTTCCTTTAATTTAACTCATATTGAAGAGATTTCATGCATAATATCATTATTATTTGGGAGCTCCTGCATTTTGTGGTTGGTAAAGATGATCGAAATATTTTTTTTGGTTCTATGAAATGTTAAACCCCAACTTCTCCTACCTCACGATGTACTAAAACATGCGAATTCTTTACAACCTATGCTTGATTCTTGGTCTGTAGGCATTCTAGTTTCTACAAAATATCGATTTTGAACCTATTTACGGAAAAAAAAATTAGGTTTTTTCTCCGAGCTTTTGTATGAGGCTGCCCCAGTGTGCGTCGTGAGATGAATAATTGAGCAGTGATTCAAGTTTTGAGATGGATATGGAAGCGTTGTGAAAAATATTTGTTTTACAAAATTTAGGATAAATCTAGCTAAGTTTACTAAATATACAATGCTGAACAGATAAGAGCACGTGGGCGTATTTTGTTTATTTGTTAAATGATTTCGTGAAAATGTGGTGTTTAATCCGTGCATTCTTCGTGAATATCGGTTTAATGAGATGAATAATGGAGTAGTGTCGATGCATCTTGTACACCAGGTCATCATGCCACACATTATCGAAAGCCTTTTCATTGTCCAAGAGCACATTGAGTTGGTAACTCGGTTGAGTTGATGGATGGTGGACCTGCCCTTCCGGGACACAAACTGTTCCTCAGGGAAGGCACCATACTCATCGGTGAATGAAAGCAGACGGTTCTGGATCGACTTTTCAAACAGCTTGAAGAGCGCAGAGAGTAAGCTGATTGAACGATAGCTCTTGGAAACAAAAGGATTGAGTACTGGAATGACATTAGCTAACATTCCCATTGAGGAGAAAGTGTCTTGATTTTGGAGGAATCTGGCGAAGCTTTTGACTAAATTCGTGGTTTCGCAGTTCTTGCATTCGTTCCTGAATAACATTGGTCAGTCGGTTGCTCATGGTCTTTTTGGATCACCAGTCGTCACTAGTTCGTTGATACTGGCGCCGGTAGATGTTACGCAACATCATTATTTTTTTGGTAATGTTGTCAATATGAAGAGCGGCACTCACATGAAGTTGTTGTACGGGGACCGCCGAGTCCTAGGCGACGGCAATCGCACGCTGTAGGGTGTCCAATGCCAGGTCGATCTCCGATAGAGTATTCAAGGGGCGATCGATGTTGTTGTTCTCGTCGACGATTCGCACCTCAGGTCAGCACCACCGGATAGTGGTCCGACGATAACTTCACGAACACGACTAGAACCTCGAAGATAGCCATGTTGGACAGGAAGTTGTCTAGGACAGAGTGTACCTGCACCTCGTACCGTCGTTCAGGTCCTCCGCAATGATGTACTATGCCCTCCGATGAGTCAGCTTGCTCAAATCGTAATTGAGCACCGGTACCGCCTCGGGAGTTGGTTTGCTCGGGACAGTACGCTACGATGATGATGACTGGGCTGAGCGAGGTTTCGACTACAACCCCGATAGCTTCGATAGTCTTAAACTGTATACTTGGGGGCAGGCGAGACGATTGACGTTACTCCTCACCGCGATAGTAACTCCTCCAACCCCCTAATCCTGTCTAATTGTACCAGCTAAAAACCCGGAAGAAAGGTGTTAACTTCCGGCTTCAGATGAGTCTCCGCAATGACGGCAATATCGACCTCCTTCTCGCCAAAGAAATCGAGAAGCTCAATATGTTTGTTCCTTAGAGAACAAGCATTCCAATTCGCAATTCGCAGCTTATGGCCTCATGGTCCATTGTTGGAGATTAGGGCGACGCTTGCCGCAAGCTGCTGACTGCGGGTTTTTTATTTACGCTTGATTTCGGATGCAGAATTTTGACTAGTTCCTCGGTTGATAGTAAAGGGTCGTTTGCAGTAGAACCAACAAACGTCCCAGAGGTAATGCCAGTGTATGACAATCCGGGAGTCGGGTTGGGTCTTTGGCTTGGCTGAACAGCAGCGGAGCACAGTGGTTCTATTTGTATGGCAAGGGCGGTCATAAATCATTTTTGTACAATATTGTTCTTGAAAACTTCTGAAAACGACAGAATCAGGAGTGTTTGGACTAACACAAACTCTTTTGGGACTGTTATCATCCAACTTGTTTAAATTTTCTGGTATTCCCATTATCATGCATATATAATAGCATGCCAATAGAATATAGGGAAAAGTTTGACCATTGAATTTAAAAATGTGGCAGTTTTCAAAAGTTTTGCCTTCTCGAAAAAAGTCCCTATGCAAAATTTAAGCTCAATCGGGTTTTATTGTGTGAACCCTCAAAGCGATAAAAGTTTGACTTTTCTACCATTGGAAAAACCTCGAACAAATTTGATATTGTCTCAGAAACCTCCCGTATTTAAACACCAAATATCAAAATTCGAATATAGACAAATGTTTGAGAACAAGTTTGTAAATTTGAGCTGAATATACCACAACCCTTCTAAGAAACTATGCAGAAAACATAAAATTCAAGCGAAAAAGTAACCATTTTTAGCCGCTTGTCATCGACTTGGATGCAAATATATGCAAATGGAACCTTAACCAAATCTTTCCTGAGTCCCTAGTCTTTCGTTTGGTGAAAATTTGTTGATAGCATCTCGCGGGGAACACATTCAGATGGTTTATATTCGGGAGCGGAAGTGGTTCCAGCACGGGAACTACATGACTGGTCCGGATCGGTGATCTGGTGGCACGATGGTTCTGGCCACAGTTCGTATATTTAGGCTCGGTGTCATCAGGTTAAAGGCAGGTCGAAGAGCGATGCTCCCCAGCACACTTGCCACAGCGCGGTACCATTTTGCAGTTTCGTGTCGAGGACGATACGGTTCCCACTGGATGTGGTGTGTTTTAAGCCCCAACCCACCCCTATGTAACAAATCGCAACGCCACCACCTACCCGCCACCCCCCCCCCCCCCCCAAAATTACGTAACGTAGAAAAATATGATTAATAAAAAAACCGAGCAAAATTTTGGCCTTCTCATAGAATTTTTGTTACGTAACGCTTACCTCCCCCTTCCCTATGTAACAATTCGTCTGATGAGCCAAGGGGCAAAGCCTGATTGGTCTTTTTCTTCTTCACATGGTGGAAACCGTCGAGTGACTATTCCGCGCAGTCAATGTCGGTTATAACAGAAAATGGGATGGATCAAGTCTTGTTTGCTTTCATGAACGTAGACTGATTTGATGTCTCAAAGGTAAAGGTTTTTCGAAAAGTTCGAAACAGCCCTCTTTCTTAAACAAGCAGAACGAGCAAATGAGCAGAGCGCCGCTGGTTAGGCTGCCAACCAAAATGATCATTTTGTGAAACACTATACAAAATGTTCACCTACCCGAGAAAAAACACCCTGTGCAAAATTTCAGCTCAATCGGACCTAAAATGGGATGGTGCAAAGCGATTGAATTTTGGCCTTTAAAAATCCAAAAATTAACCTAACGGAGTGGGATGCATGAAATTTCGATTTTCGGATTTTGTTTGGTCCCAGAGGCTCAAAAATGCATGAATCGTCAAGATCTGGTATCATCTGAAGGAAAAAATCACAGTTTCGAATTTTTCAAGGTCAAACGTCAATCGCTTTGCGTCACTTCGTTTTAAGTCCGATCGAGCTAAAACTTGCACTGGGTGTTTTTTCGGGTAGGTGAACCTTTTGTGTAGGGTTTTTTTTTAATTTTCTGAATACTTTTTTCCCATATGTGATTGGCACCCTATCGCTGGTTTACCATTGTAGCGGTACAAAGTTTCTATTCGTCTGCAATCAAGGATTTATCCAATGCTGCTTTTATTGGTAATTGACAGTTTATCTTATAAATATTGTTACCATAAATTACTCAACTAGAATTGAGCATTTTTGCCAACCATAAACTACTCAACAAAAATTAAACATTTTTGCCACGGTTTGAAGTTATATTTAAATTATCTATTATCTATCTTTATCTTCTATCTATCTTCTTCTATCTATTTATATAAAAGAGAAGTTTTGTATGTTCCAGCATAACTCTCAAAGGCCTGAACCGATTTTAACCAAACTTGGCAAACGTGTTCTTTGTAAAAAGGAAGTGGTCATAGAAACCTTGGATAGAGGGAGGGGTCACCTTTAAAGAAAAGTGAGTCGAAAGTAATAAATTTTCGGTTTTTCGGGTTCTTGGTCATATTTGGAGGCCGGAAGTTGATGTCCAGGGACCAAAACATGACGTTCGATGCCATTTCAATCCAAAATGGCGACTTCCGGTTTCTTGGAAGCCAAACTGTGGAAAACGCTCACAAACCCCCCAATGTTGGTATTTTCGGTGCAAATATGACTCTTAAGAACCGGTTATCGGTGTCTGAAGATACTTTGAAACTTGGGTTGCCCACTTCCGGTTTCTGGAAATCTGCGAAAATTAATAATTGAATTATATACTTGGCAATATGGGTGTTTTCGGAATTGGTATGACGTTGTCATACGAAAAACGATCATATATTTCCAAATATTGGCCTTTTTGAAACGTAGTGACGTCTGTTTGCAGCCGAAAATCGGCTTTCGTGCAAATGTTTCTTGAGAAGTGTTTCAAAACATCCAACCTGCTTTGATCCGTATTTGGACCGATTTCTTCACATATATCACATATATATTGATAACGGAGAGTCCAATCTAGCGTTTTGGATAAAAAATATGTTTGAAAAAGTTGCCAAAGCTCAACTATTACTGAATTAGAATTTGGTTAAGAGCACCGATCAAATAAGATAAGAGCTTCTAAAATCCAACTATTTATTTAAAAAAAAAAGTTCTGTAGGTATGTATGTATGTTCCAGCATAACTCTCGAATGACTGTACCGTTTTCAACCAAACTTGGCATAAGTGTTCTTTGTACAGAGGAAGTGGTCATAGAAATATTGGGAAGAGGAAGGAGCAACCCCCAAAGGAGGAGGGGGTCTTAATTGATCAGAAAATCAAGTTTTTTCATGCATTATGGAAACTTGCTGAATGAATACGATAGTTTTTAGGCCTTTGGTCATGTCTGGAGACCGGAACATGATGTCGTAAAGAGGAAGGGGCAGCTACCAAAAGAGGGAGGGGGTCTTAATTTATAAGAAAGTCAGGTCTTTAAGTGCGCTATTTGAAAAGGGGAACTATTTGAAAAGGTACGATAACTTTCATGCCCTCGGTTGGTCATGGTCAGAAGTTGATGTTTAGGGACTGGAATATGATGTTCGATGTTTTTCTAAAACAAAGATGGCGACTTTTGGTTTCTGGGAAGTTGTATACAACTGTAGAAAACGTTTACAAACCTCCAAACATTGGTATTTCCGGAAGCAGGACGACCTTTAGAAACCAGAAATAAAAGTCCAACGACATTTTTTAACTTCAATATGGCGATTTCCGGTTTCAGAATTTTGTGAAAAACGAATATTAGCTCTGCAATATGTATGTTTTCGATACCAAGATGACGTCCGGAATCCAAATATCCATGTCCGGCGCAAATTTTTAAATCATAAATGGCGGATTACATTTTCTGGAAAGGTTACTAGAATACAGAAGAAGGCTTGGACGTAATATTGAAATGTTGTTTTGAAATCAATTCCGCGATTTCTGCTTTCTGTCAAGCTGTGTAAAACTGAGTAAAAGGGTTAAATAATGTCAATATTTCTAGAACTATGTTCAGAAAATGACAACGGGCGTCCAACGCTATTTTCAAATTCAAGGAGAAAAATATTTAAATACTCCCTGATATTAGGTTTATAGGTCAGAGCTGACTCTCCACAACCGAAATTGGTGTCCGAACTTTTGGTATAGTGAGGGTTGTTTTTCTAGATTGGAAGTTATTTAAAACTTGAGGACAATGTGGAGATAGTTCCCGTATCTCCAAATTGTTAATTAATTCATGAGGACTGATGTTCAACTACAAGGATGCTATTGATATTGTTAACACAAAAAAATAAAACGAGAAGACATAGCAAGCAATAATTTTAACTATCAGAGGTGGGCTTACGCTATTGATTATGTAATTTCAGTGTAATTTGAGTTTAATCGATACCGTCGAAGATGCTGATGCGGCAATCAAAAAAAAAACAAAAATGAATGTCCTTTAACTTTTAATTCGATGTAATTGTTGATTGCTACGATTTTTGCTAGAACTTGTTGATAATTTTGTTTCACATATATTCTAATTCCTATTTGTGGAGCTATGTAACGGCTTCTAAATAATTCTCAGAATAAGATTCATTTAAAAAATTTGATTTAATCAGAATTAAAAAAGACGAATCATTATGATAACGTAAGTGTTGTAGGATTTGCGAGATTTGGTTTTAAGAAAATAAATATAGAGATTTAGACGCATTAGAAGAAAGTCATGGTGCTTATTTAACAACAAGGATAGGCTTTTCAACACTACAGGTACTATGCCGCCAAGTGTAAATGAAATTCTTTCGAGTGTTGTTAAATATATTTCTTAAAAAAGATTTTAGAGGAAGACTGAGAATAAGAGATTATATCTGCGGCTACTGTAATCATTATAACATCCTTCTGATTACAGTGTCACTACTGCATACAACCTCTAGAACTGTATACCTTGTAATACCTTGTAGTATTTAGCAGAAATCGATAAACCTCATGTTGCTTATGCTAATCAACTCTCTTACAAGAACTATCTTACAATAACGGAGTCACGTTTGCACTCATAGCATTACGCTTACCTCGCACGTTTTAGTCATAATGAATCAACATCTTTTAACACTTCAAACACAGTCTAATTACTGAAACTGGCTAAACTTTAAATTTCCACTCACCAACTTCTGGAAGGTACCATTAAAGGCTCAAGTCGCTTCTGTGCAACCAGCAAATTACTGGTCCAGCTTTGGAAAAACACAATGAGTGTGCACTTCTCGACTTTTGAACCTCTGAACGGCGTCTATCGAATTGCAAAAATCTTTTCCAGTAGGATCTGATAGCTGGAAGTCAAAAGGATTACCCAAAAGCGTATTCAACTCTTTTGTTACTGTTTTCTTGGTGCGCTTACCTGTTATTTTTTTCATGCTGACTTGGCAAAACTTTCACGTATGAATATTTCTCTGCATCAAATTTTGAATCTATTCAGTCCAAACAACATTTTGCGAGAGATCCAAATTTAAATAAGCACAACACCTTGAGGTTTTGTTTTCTTTCGAAAACCCAATTGGCACCCTCCAGTTTTTTTACTCACCTTCTCGCGACTTTTCGTTCGAATCTTATTATTGAAGTGGGTTCGGAAAGTGTTATTAAAGGATTTCTGTATTTGAAAAGGTTTCCCTTGCACTGAATAGATAATAAATAGACAACTAAACAATAAGATGACTTTATGTTAATTACACAAAAAATCTATTTTTAGATCATAAACTTCAGCCAATCCGTGCTATTTACATTATTGCGATCCAAATTCTACATCTAAAACACACGTCACCTCAAAAATTCCAAATATTACATGATCAGATAATTCCCAACGTGCACACGGGTATCGGTGCCATTATTTGGCGACCCAAGTCCAACTTCCGAACATAAATCAAGTGTTATAATTTGATTAAGTTCTACCCTATGACAACACAATCTGTTTGCTGCAAGGTCGTTTGGTTTCCGTTTCGTCTCCTGCAAAAATCCCGCCATCGTTTATCCATTCCGTTTGAGCCATTATGGCGAATGCCGTACGTATGCTTCCCTACCGTGAGAAGGAAATCCGTTTGGCAAACAGACAGTTCAGCACTGGGAGAATAACATAAAATTAGGCAAAATTTAGCTTTTCTCACCCCAAAACGGCTGCCGCTTGCTAGGCTGAATTGTTCCGAACAGGGACACTCCTATCTTTTACCACTGTTTAGGAGGGGAACAGTCACTTCTTAGCTGACAAGAAACCGGCAGAACGGTAGGGTTAGTCAACTTTTACATTTCCCAAACCAAAGCAGCGTTCCGTGTTTATTACGATGCAATAATTGAAAAATAAATCCAGAGATTTGATAAAATATTTACATTGCTTCGATTCGATCGGGTTGACAATCCTTCCGACCAGATGCAGAGGGTTGAAGCTTATACGCCGGCACCTCCCCCTGGTACAGGATAATGAGTCGGCATTATCCTAAGAGTCGACATGGATATTTCTGACTGGCTGGTGACAGGAATTAGGTACTTTGACTTTTCTCTCCTGAGTCTAGTTTTTGAGATATTGCGTAAAAAATATTGACCATGAAGCAGTAAAATTCCGATGATTATTGGGAGTAAAACTATTTTTAAACAAATAAATTTCTTTTGGAGCGTCTTAGTAGAATGGGATTGAATATTGAGAATAGGTTATGTTTCCATTTAATTCTACTACAAAAAATTTTTGTAGTAGAATTAAATGTGTAGTAGAATCTATTTATAAACATTTTTTTACTAGAACAACTAGGACAGCAGTTACAAAATCATTTGAAACATTACACTAATGGTATATCAATGCTGTTTTTACCTTCAACACCTGGGTACAAAACTCAGCTCAAAAATTCTCACCACCTTCTGAACTTTGTCGGATTTATGACAGCGATCTTAGTAAAAACGCTATAGAACAATATTTGTCATTCCCTTAGAAAACTGTCAACCGGAACGAAGGAGCACTTCACGGCCCGTCAGTTAACAATGAAGGGCGACAGCTCAAATTGAACGTCTCCCTGAACCAGAATAAAACCATACCCATAATTCCAGGTAGAAAGAGTTGAAATGATAGCCGGATTTTTTTCCAGAAATATTTAGCTATGCAGAGTCAAGTTATCCTCACACTAATCCCGTGCTCCATTACAAACATACAAACAAAACTCATGAATGAAAATTTCAATTGTGTTCTCCCACACCCTGGTTTAATAATGACTTTTCCCATCGCTGCTGCTGTCCAGCCGTGTGAAAGCGGGTCGTGCACCAATTATACACATATTGCCAAAGCAGATCCGAAACCGTAGCGATGAGTCGTTCGGAACGTTTTGCATACACACACGCGAAGATAAAACATTCGTACAAGTCATGCTGGAGAAAATGTTGAGCGTGAATATTTCCGATAAACTGCAAAACAAACCCTGCAAGAGTCGCGACTGCTCCAAAAATATAATTGCACCCGATCGCGGCCCAGAGCGCCGAGAATCGTGATTCAGCGGAAAAAACGCCACATCCGAAACAATGAAGCGCCACAGTCGGATTTTCGCTTCAGACTTTAGCAAATCACTCAACCACAGCCACAGAGCATCACAATGTTTCGTCCCTCTAATTATCCTCTGATTTGCCGTTTCTTGTCCAACGGACATCACACCCGCGCCGACGTTATGATTTCTACCGATCATACCGCCATTGTTCGCTCCGTTCGGCATCCGTTGATCGCCCACTATTCCTCCCCAGGTTGCGAGAATAGGTTTCGGTTCCACTTCACCAGTTGAAGGTTCTAAGTTGCTGGCGACTGCTCTCTAGCGGCGTAGACTAGGAGAAAACCGGTACAACGAAGCGCCGCGCGCAGTCGTTCGGACCAACAAACGTTCCACTACTGTACGGCTCGGTCCACGCCCTCGGCGGCTGCCAAGCAGCTTCTTCAGATTTGCTTCCCTTTGCTGATCTTTTGTTGCCGATAGCCGCTGCCGTCCCGGTTATAATTATACACCTTTTAGCAGCGAAGTTCTTCGCGAACATCTCGAACCCCGGGGTATAATTGTTTAATGACGATCATTTCGCCTATCGAAGGAAAGCTGGTCCTAAGTAAATACAGCTGCGAATTAAACAACATGACGAGTGGCTATCGTATTATCGCACCCAAAACTGGAAAATAGTTTGCCCTTGATAAATTCACTCCTAAAAAAAGGATCATGCAGTTGATAGATTTGCAAGAAGTTTAAAGAAATTGCAGAAATCCAGAAAATGTAGTTTACACTTCTAGAAAAACAATTAAATAAGAAATATTCAATTTCTTGAGAAAGTATGTATTTTTGTAGAAGTAATATATTATTGTAGGAAGACTATGTTCAATGTTAAGTTCGATTGAAGCACAAAAACACGAATTGGAAAAAAATTTAATTATTAAATTCGTTGTGAGACGCTGCGAAACGCTGGAATAGCAAGGACAACGTTCATTATTTATCTTACGCTTATCTACAGCTAGTCGCTCACCTAATAGGTACATCACTCGATGTTTTTATTTGCCCGTGTGTTCAGTCAGCCCCAATCCGTGTCTGATCTGAGATGCAGTTAGTAAGACGCATTCGCAATATCAAACTGTTTGACAATGACGATGAATGGCTGCACGCTAATTTGCATATTTAAATGGATGTGTTGTTCAGTCGGATGGACGTTCAGACGACAGAGGGTACGGCGGAATGGGATGTACCCTTAAATGTGCACACGTACCTAGTCGTATCACATCTTGTAAAAGCTAAAACGTCGTCGCTTCACAACGGTTGTTTTGTTCAGAGGACGAGAGAGCGTCGTAGAATGGACGCAAATATTTACATATTTTCATTGGCAGAAGGCTTTGTGCACGTTGAGGTGAGAAAATGGTTGAATTTCGTATTTGCATATGATGCGCCTCACTAGCGATGGGAAGCTTCCGATCAAGGAGATATGTACACATTTTTCAGCGTTTGGCTACAGGATGAGGTTAGTGAATGAAAGTAGACCCGTAAAGTTTCGAAGATTTTAGTTTGCTTTATTTGATTTACACCGACAGAGTTTTTGTCCCCATTGAACGTATGTATCTTTTTGTTAGCTCTCGGACAAATCACTTATTGCTCGTTTATTTCTTCACCACGTTTTCCATTCACAACGGAAGAGAGAAAGCATACTTCGAGCCACTTTTCAAAAGAAGCCCAATTGGTTGCCGCGCAGTGTCGGCTGTAGGATCGCGCATTGTTAGTCATTTTCAATCTCCAAAAACCCTTCGGAATGACTCGTAAGTATTTCAATAAGCTCAAATAAATAAAAACATCTCGATTGAACAATGCAGTCGGCATGTGAATGATTTTTCTCCTCCACACTGCTCTGCCTTTGATGTCCTCGTTCGGTGCGCACTATTAGATATGGTCGGAATATCTGTCCAACTTGTTTCCAGTTTTGATTGCCCCGACACGACACGCAGAGATACGTGGGACTTTCGACCTAGTTCGGCTTTCCCGTATTTGGTCTCATTATTGTTAGGAAGCACTCATAATCGCACGTAGCCTGGTTGACAATTTGACTTCCATTCATTGTGGTGGCAAGATGAAAGAACGATTGCCGACACCTGGCATGACAGGTTCAGGAACATTTTGCAGTCTACTGAAAACTGTGTTGGTTCAGATGTGAGATCGAATTTCATTGCTGGTTTTAGCTTAGGTGCCTACAAGTTCACACGCTCACAGGATGATAAAATAATTTATATTTTGCAGTCTCAGCAAATAGCACACGATTTCAACCCTTCACAAACACATAGCCAGTAATAACTGTCCTCGAAGGACCTTTTCACACGTATGTGACCATTTCTAATTTTCTCATGGTTAGAACACGGTAGGACACCTTCTCCAGAAAACCACTTGTAGCGGCAATTGACTCCTCAGCTTTCTTTTCTTTTTGTCATTGTTCAGCACCAGAATCGATAAAAATCTGCGCTCCATGCCGATTGCTCTACCCTGATTAATATTCCGTTAAATTTGTATGCGAAAAAAAGTTTTCTGTAAATACAAGCTAGAGCACTGTTCAGTAGTAATCATCAATCATCGGAGGGAAATGTAGAACATGAAGAACTTTACGATATAAACATCTGAGAAAACACTCGTTTACGGTCGAGCTTTGTACGGTAAGAGGCTTTCCCCCCCCGCTGGTTTCCACTTTAGGTGTACGTTTTTCTCAAGCCCTCATCGTCGCGGCGCGGTTGCGCTACGGAAGCCGGTGTGAATTTGTAGCAACTTTTTTCTACTCTAGGTCAAAGATATCAAAAGAAAACAAATTCACACCTTTTGCTCTACTTGCCACTCGTGTATTGTGTTAATAAATGTATGCATTGGAAATTAAAAACTGTTACACTGCAAAACGGAACCGCGCTGAAAGGAAAACTGTTGATCAGCCACTGCAGGCGGCAGCGCACAGGGACGCGAAGACCAACGCCAGCCAAAAGGTGGGCAAGAACGAATTGGACTGTTATCGATACCATTTGTATGCAATTAGAGCCGCCATTCGGATTCGGTCGGTTCGATAGGGTGATCATTTTGTAATTATATGATGAATAATTTTTTATCAGCTTGGTCCGGTACGGGTAACAAAGCGAAGAACTGAGGCGAAAGACAAGAGAAAGTTGGCTACGCAAACGGTATAATTTGGATGTCGGTCAATGAGCTGGTTTATGTTGGCATATGCACAAGGTAGCCATGTTTTAATGCACATTTTCATGATTTTTCTAGTGCATTATTAGCTGAATGTCAATACGTTTGAGTTTTCTTCTGATGTTTTTACGTTCTGAGGAAATTGCATCAATATATAGTCAATGCGATAAAATTAGAATTATTTGGCTGTTAAATTATTAGGTTAAGTTATTAGGTTTTGTCATAACCTTACCTTCAATTTGAGGAATTCGAAAACACAGTTTATTTATGCATTAATATCTCTAAAAGATAATAGCATATCTACTAATCATACAGCTTAAGAAAACTCACTGAACGAGACAATAAGTAAATTGTAACCTCAAAATAAAGGACTTTAAACGTGAATTTGGTTATAGAAAAAAAGATTCATACAAAAATAAGAGCAATAAAAGGTTGAATATTGTAAAACCGAATAGAAAAAACAATAAAAAACAAAAGTTCGTTTTAAACAGTCTCAGAATGTTGTTTTATTTGTGGATATTTCATCTACGTTAAAAACCTCTGCTTAGCTTTCTTATATTTACCTATCGGTGCTCTTCTCTTGGCCACAATATGGAAAATATAATACGATAGTGTGGTATTTATGACATATATCAAACAGAGAAATCAGAAGATTTCATTTTATATTATTAGAGGTTATATGCCTTTTTATTTTCCAAAACGTCGAGGAAAAACTCCATTACTGTATCTTATTTCTTGAGAACATTTTTCCATAGATTCGAGTAATAGGAGAAAGTTAGAGTGTTTAAAAGACGCCTCGTTACGGCCCCATAAGCGAAACTTGAAATACACGGTTATTTTGATTATGATTTTTTGTAAAAAATTACTTTCCCGCAATTACAACTAGGTATAAGAAGCAACTTTTTTTTAGATCCTAATTGTTGATGTCGTAAGTCTTTAAAGGATCATTTTTAAAGCACAAATTTTATCTTCTTCAACCAAAAAAAAAAAAATAATGCAATTTTTAGTGCTGAAACCATGAATTTTTTTATAAACAAAAACCTAAAAACGAAATATATGCCTTTAAAAATGGTCGCTCGAGGACAGGGCACAATTCTAATCTAATGAAATTCCATGGGTTTTTGGGATTTCACTGGCTATAGGAGTTTTTTGCCATATCTTCACTAATAATTGGTATTTTTATAAACAAAACCTTTTTTAACTAATTTTTCTTTTAAAAACGATTTTTCATCCGTCAACTTTCAAATTTATCAAAGCAGGCAGTGTATGTAGACATATCTATGTATTAGTGACAATCGGGTTTCGGGCTACCAAACTTAAAGCCGAATCCGATCCGTACCCGTCGGAGTCGGGTTTGAAAATGTTTGAAAGTGTCGGCTAGGGATCGGGTTCGAGTTTGGTTATAAAAAAAAATATTCGGGTTCGGGTTTGAAATTGTCGGGTTCAGGTCGGGTATGCGTTTGAAAACCCGAATCCCCACTATCTCAAATAATGATGGCTAATATCATACAACTGGGAAAACTCTTAACATTTTAATACCATTCGAGG
This sequence comes from Wyeomyia smithii, assembly GCF_029784165.1. Lineage (NCBI taxonomy): Eukaryota > Metazoa > Arthropoda > Insecta > Diptera > Culicidae > Wyeomyia > Wyeomyia smithii. Next base: position 66,805,333 of record NC_073696.1, read on the forward strand.
TTCAAAGCAGGCATGGCAGGCTTATTGGTATAAAAAATCAACCCAAAAAAAAAAATCTCAGGTTCGGGTCGGGTTCGGGTTTCAACCTGCAAAATCGGGTTCTGGACGCGTATATGTATTAGTAACATCAGACCCGACCATCTCTACTGTATATCAACTATATAGCAATATCGAGAAAAAATGGCTTCCCATTCGAGCATTACTATGTAAGTTTCAACGACTTTGGCAGTATGAGGCCGAACATTGTCATGCAGAAGAATCACTTTTTCGTGCCTTTGCTCGTATTGTTGCCGGTTTTCGCACAATGCTCGGCTTAATCACAACAATTGAAGTCGATATCGTTCTACTGTAGTTCAACAGGGCAAAAAGTTAATTCCTTAGCTCATTTTGCCTTCATCCTAGCTTCACGGTGGCTTCAGAACAATTGTTTGAATGAATGAACCACTTAATTTCAAGGTTTTGTAATTAAAATAAAGTTTTCCATGATAAACACGAAGGAACTATTTTTTTTGGTAAAAGATAGAGGAGTAGTTTATTCGACAAATTTTTAGAAAATGTAAAAATATGAAACTTTTCCAAAAAAACAAATTCCTATCTTTTTTGAGTACAGAGTTGTAGAGTGTTTTATATGAAAGTTAGAAAGAATTTTTTTTGTACTTAACTTTTGTTAGTTACATTTTACAAGAAAACGTTGTGCTAAAGGATCGTTAAGACATACAAAACACACGTTTTAGCCAAAGACCCCATATCTCTAGGATTTACAAAGCTTTCACAAAGTTATAGCATATTTTAGCTTTTTTCGATTACTTTCATTGTGTACACTGAATTCTGTTTTACGCGACTTTTTTTACGTGATTTTAATTTACACGATTTTCTCGAAATTACGCGACCTTTTTCTACGTGATTTTCTTGAAATTACGCGATTTGTGACATGGGAAACATTTATTTATGAACCAAAATACAACACACACACATACATACACGTACATACACATACATACACACATGCATACACATACATACACACGTACACGCATACATACACACATACACAGGCACTTATCACATAGCGAAAGATTTTGTCAAAACGATGCGATATTTTTTTACACGATTTGTTACAAATTACGCGATTTTTCTACGCGATTCTTTCTTAGCGCGGACGCATCAATTACGTAAAAAGAGAACCCAGTGTATAGGGTAAAAATAGGGCAAGTGGATAAACGATGGCAATACTTCTGCTCCAAACTTAGCTCAAGTGCTACAAACTGATATAAATTTCACTCGTCCCAATCCACCCATTTTTGACTACGGTGAACATATAGTACCTATTTTCTTTAGGAACTGAGCTATAGAGTATTTTAAATGTATTTTACTTGAAATTTAGTTTTTGTACTCGATTGGACCACAGTGCGTTCCCCAATAATGATTTCGTTCGGTTTCAACAGCTCACATTGGATGGATAAAAATTGCCAATTTTTCATGGGTTTACCTTCACACGCCCTGACGAAACTACCCATTAGGGTGGGGAAAAATGATCGATTTTCCAGAACCAAGTTTTTTTGGTTCCTTTTGAGGTCCAATACAACCCCAAACTTACTTGAAGTCGATTGGATTTGTCTCCGCTTGGCGCATTGCATTTCAAAGTTGTATGAAAATTCGTATGGGAAAACCTACTTTTTGCATTTACCTTCCTAGAGAGCTCAATAATGCTCTAATAATGCACTACATTATGTTAAAGTATAGTATTTTAGATGCCTAACAACTTTGCGAAAGACACTGAAGAGCTAGAATGTCCCTAAGAAGAGCCATAGCTGTTCACAGTTGAGTACGTCGATTTAAATGCAAAAAATCTTGTTTTCTGCCAACATTACCAATGTACCGGCGTCAGTTGGATTCCCATCAGAAGTAACCTGTCGTAACGAGTTTATACACTCAGCTGGACCAAGCAAACAAATTTAGGTCAATATTCTAGGCGTAAATAAAATCTACAATGTGTTTCAGAGGTAACTTCTGATGGAAATCGGACTGACGCCGGTTCACTGGCAGTGTTGGCAGAAAAAATGATTTGCAACATAAATTTCGACATACCCAACTTTGAACAGCTCTAGTATTTTTTTGGCACACCCTAGCTCTTTAGTGTCTTCGGTCAAGTTGTTAGGCATCAAAAAACCTACCATATGAAGTCATGAAACCTATGGTTTGAGCCATTTTGAGATCTTTAGAACGGAAAATGCAAAAAAGTTGGTTTTTCCATACAAATCTCCATATGAATTTAAAATGCAATGCGCCAAGCGGAGACAAAACCAATCGACTTCCAATAAATTCAGGATTGTTTGGGGCCCCAAATAGAACAAAAAAAACTTGGTTCTGGCTTTCTGCTATCAAATTTCGTTTTTTCCATATAACGATTCCCCACCATACTACCCATGCAGCATCAATCATATTACCCATGAGTCAGCAGAAAAAAATTGATAGCTCTATCAGCCGAACTCTAACGTTGCTACTCCGTTCAGTTGTGCGCGCGTTTAAATAACGGTACCCTACCGCGTCGAAAACGGACATCGCGCGGTAGTTCGTGGACACCGGATACGCCCATTCCGGTATCTACACCATCTTGGCTTTATTTGATAACAATCAGAGCATTGAAAGAAGCCCGGTTCCGGACGACCGACGACCCTGAGCGACAAGAAGCTCCAAAGGATGCTGAAGAGAAAGACCGAGGGAACAGTGGCTACATCGCTGCGTGCGCTTGACCGGGAGGTCGGTGCAACCGGCCAAACAGTGTAAAAGTGCTTGGCGAACATGAACATGCATGTCAGAGGGCAGCAGTCCCGTTCACTAGTCTCGGAGCTTCAGGCGATGACGCAGCGGCGTTACCTGAATAAGATGATTAAATCGGTATTTCCGGCAAATCACGACGTGGCGGTGGTGATGGACGACGAGTCCTGTCTCACCATGGATTAAGGATACCATCTGGTCCGAGTTAAAAATCAGGACACTTTTTATTTCGGCACAAATTCGATCTAACATAAACTAGCAAATCAAGGAAAACTCGCTCTAAAATAATTTCGCTCTATTGCATCTTATCTTCGCAAAGCTCTCCAGTAAAAAGTTGTCAAATTCATCTACTATTACAAAACTATATATTCAATGGTAGGCACCGCTAACCGAAAATTTAGTGACGCTATCGCTAAGCCGCTAATCGGAAAATTCAGCTCGATAATCTGTAAACGCTAAACGCTAAACCCACATTAGCGGAACTTTCGCTAACCGCTAATCGCTAACTTATTAATATGTAATTAGTCATATCGCTATATTTATTGCTCGTGTTTTGTATGTTTTGGACCACGTAACGTAAGCAATTACTTTTAAGAGCTATTTATAATAAATGGAAAAAATCTCCCAAACGGTCTCGAGGTACGACGCTGGCCTAACAAGCCAGTCGTCGTGAGTTCTAGTCTCGGCTCGGGAGAGACTGTTAGTGTCAGTAGGATCGTAGCGCTAGCCCCGCAATTGTCCTGTACACTGAACGGTTGGCTGCGAAGTCTGTGTATAAATAAACAGAAGGTCGAGTTCCGAATCGGAATGTAGCACCAAGGCTTTGCTTTTTATAATAAATGGATTACAAAACGGTGTTTATACTCGATTTTGTAAAAACAATGAGTAGCAAAAGTTATTCAGCTTGCATTAAAAATAAATACTTCTAGGAATGCTTCCATAAAAATTCAATTATTATCTGAATCGAAAAAGTAGAACCAAAGTTGTTATAATTTCAAGCGCATTGCTGTTTATAAAAGTTCTTGGTGTACCGGAAATTCAATCTAGAGCTGGAGCTTGTTCTTCAAAATGCTCCTGAGGCTTGAACGATAACTGGAACTCCATTCTAGGGTAAAAAGACTGACTTGCACTTGTGTCGTAACGAGAGGAACTCTGGACAATTAAGGCACTTGAACGTTGTTTGAATGCAACATACTTTCTTTAGTAACTTTCGCAGTAAAGTATGTTCATCTTTCGAACCAATTTACGTACGCCATCAGCAATTCACAGTTTTTCTAAATAGTATTATTGTCACTTCTCTACAAAAGTTAGCGAATCAACGATTAGCGTTCCGAAAGCCAGAATTTTAGCGACGCTAACAGTTTCGCTAACCAGCTCAAAAATTAGCGAAATCGCAAAACCGCTAACTGAATATTAGCGTCTTTAATAGGCAATTAGCGAATTAGCAGAATGGTGCCCACCACTGTATATATTTTTTTTTCTTCATCTATAATTTATTTGACACGGCACAAATACAATTTAATGTTTAACGGCGCCAATTATATCTGGTAGCTTACTTTCTAAAGTATCTTAATAACTAAAGGCAAATTTTTTATCCTCGCTGCCGACTACGAGCTGAAACTAAATCTAACTTAAAGCTAGAATGTTTTGCATTGAAAGCACTGATTTGTTGTTTGATGGTTTTCCATCGCCATAGGTAAGCAGCAGACTGTATATATTGTTAGTTACCATTTTCTCTGTTTTGGTAAAAATGCAAAAATCGATCTTAGTGAACGTTGTATCCAGGAATCGAAAAAAGATCAATTTCCGAAAAATTCTGCGTACAGTCAAACCTGTTTTGTGCGACATTTTTTGTGCGAAATTTATTTTGTGCGACTTTTTTCATGCGATTTCTTTTTCGTGCGACTTTTTTTGTGCGATTTTTTTTGTGCGGTATATGAAAAAGGACCATTTCCGGCAACATTTTCAGCCATTTATTTTATCCGATTCTTGGAATGAATTCCAACGCATTACATAAGTGTTGCGTCAATAAATTATTATGTGAATCAGTTTTACGTAGGAAAAGTCACGAATTGCTAGTCTACGAAGGAAAGCGGTTGAAAGGATTAGTATGTTTAAAAAAAATACGTTTATCAATCCGATGTTTTAAAATTGTTCTCATAGGTATTCTAAATCAGAATCAACAACTTTCGAGTTATTTTTAACTGAGAATTTTTTTATGCGGTCCCTATCCACCGCATAAACAAAGTTTTTTTTAATAATGTTGTGGAAATATTGTTTTGTAGCTGCACGTGAAGTTTCAAATGATTTTTTATGCCTTTTTTGTGCGGTCCCTATCCTTCGCACAAAAACTGGTTTGAATGAATTGTCAAGCTATAATATTGAAAATATTAGGAAAATCAGGACAAATGCTAGAACATGAAAAATAAATCAGGACGCCACAATTAAGATTTGGCAACGACTGGCAGGGCACTTTGCATTTTACTTCCCCCACGAGAGAAGTAAGCACCAAGATGTAGTTTCTTTCACACTTTAAGTTCCCCAAGAAGGTGAGCTGTGGCTGACAATCAGCGAGAAGGAGATGTCAAAGCTGCTCTTCTTTCACTCCCGGAAAGCGTTTCGATGTCATCAAGAAAGTTACTCAGTTTTATGAGTACACTAAAGTCGCTTTTTACGCGGGGGATACGTGCCGCGTAAAAAAACCGCGTGAATTCCGGAATTCGCGTAAAAAAACCAGCGTTAATTCTGCATTCCGAGTGAAGAGGAACCGAAATCCGGGCAAAAAAAAATACCGCGTAAATCCCGGAAGCCGCGTAAAAAAAACCGCGTAAATTCCGGAATCCGCGTAAAAAAACCGCGTAAATTCCGGAATTCGCGTAAAAAAAAACCGCGTAAATTCCGGAATCCGCGTAAAACAAAAACCGCGTAAATTCCGGAATCCGCGTTAAAAAAAACGCGTAAAAAAACCACGTAAAAAGCGACCTTAGTGTACTTTATTTGTATGGTAAAAGTTTTTGCTTAAGGGAGTGTACACCAAAATTAAAAAATTACTTTTTTATTTCTTGGTAACTTTCTTCCAACACATTGTAGAACTAGCTATTTCGAGCAAGTCTGTAGAGGATTGGAAAATTCTATCTCTTAACCTGACAAATTTATAAGGTAACGGGTGTTGAATAAAAAATGAGAATTTTTTCAATACCTTTCAGTAACTCAAATACAGAGCGTAAAATTTTTTTTCTCCAAGAAAATTGCTCTTTGGGCTTCCTAGAAACAGTAGGCCTGTTTGGTTTTGCTAGTTTGAATTTAGTCAAAGCAAAGATGGCGTCGAAACAGCACGTGCTCCGCGAACGCATTGTACGGTTCTACGAAACCCATTTCCAGCAAGGAAAAAAGTTCACGGTGACACATTTTAAGGAAGAAAATGTACCTGTCAGTACGGTATATCGTATCCTGGGTTCCCTGAACGTAGAGCGGAAGGTCGGAAGCGGTCGTCCGGTGACGATAATGACGAAGCAGAGGAAGACATCGTTAAAGAAGCTGTTTGACAACAAGGACGCAACCAGCCTGCGTGACGCCGGTCGGAAATATGGCTGCTCCCACGAATTGATCCATCGGACCCTCAAGATGGAAGGAATCGTCTGCAGGAAGAAGACGAGGTCGCCGGAGAACACGGAGGAGCAGATTGAGACGGTTAAACACAGTGTCGGTGGATGACCAAAAAATACCGCGGGACGTCTTTCGTTCTGGACGACGAAAGCTATTTTCCGCTGTCCAAAACGCATATTCCAGGAAATGATAATTACTACTCCAGCGACAAGTCATCCACACCGCCCGAAGTGAAATACAAGTTCAAGCACAAGTTTGAAAAAAAAGGTTATGTTGTACATCGCCATTTCCGACCGCGGCATTTCATAGCCTTGGTTTAAGCCGAGCGGTCTGGCAATCAACCAACAAATCTATCAAGAAGAGTGCCTCGATAAAATCCTGCTGCCGTTCCTGAACGAGCATCACGCGGATGGGAAGTCCGTCTTCTGGCCAGACAAGGCGTCTTCCCATTACGCCAAGAAGACGCTGGCGTATCTTGAGGAGAAAAAGATACCGTTCGTGCCGAAAGATCGTAACCCAACAAACTTGTCCCAGTGCCGCCCAATAGAGAATTTCTTTGGCTCACTCAGTGCCCTAGTATATAAAAACAATTGGAGGGCCAAGGATACGAAGCAACTGACTACAAGAATCCGACAAGAGAGCATCGCAACAAAGTTGCGTCGAACAGCAGACCACGGCCCTTACTCAAACATTCACTGATATTTTTTTGAAGAAAATACATTATTTTATTAATAAAAAATACTGAAATCGATGAAAAAAAAAAATTTTTTTTATGTGATTGAAAAAATTCTCATTTTTTATTTAACACCCGTTAGAGAAGTAAATCACCCCCTTAAAATGTGTTTTTTGCGTGATAACGCTCTTATCTTAATTTTGCCAATTTTCACCGATCGTTCGATTTAAAAAAAAAGTTGATCAAAAAATAATCAAATTCCAAAATAGTTGCAACTTAATTTCCGAAAAATTACTATGAATCACCTTCGATTCCAGTACGATATATATTAGGGTGGGGAAAAATGATCGATTTTCCAGAACCAGGTTTTTTTTATTCCTTTTGGGGCCCCAAACAACCCCAAACTTGCCGGAAGTCGATTGGTTTTGTCTCCGCTTGGCGCATTGCATTTCAAATTTGTAATAAAATTTATATGGGAAAACCTACTTTTTAGCATTTACCTTTCTAGAGAGCTCAATAATGATCTTATAATGCACTACATTATGTTAAAGTATAGTATATTAGATGCCTAACAACTTTGCAGAAGACACTTAAGAGCTAGGATGTCTCCAAGTAGAGCTATATTTGTTCAAAGTTGAGTATGTCGATTTAAATGCTGAAAATCTTGTTTTCTGCCAACATTACTAATGTATCGGCGTCAGTAGAGTTCCCATCAGAAATAACCTGTCGTAACGAGTTTATACACTCAGCTGGGCCAAGCAAACCAATTTAGGCCAATATTCTAGACGTATATAGAATCTACAATGTGTTCCAGAGGTTACTTTTGATGGAAATCTGACTGACGCCGGTACACTGGCAGTGTTGGCAGAAAAAATGATTCGCAACGTAGATTTCGACATACTCAACTTTGAACAGCTCTTGCATTTTTTTGGGACACCCTAGCTCTTTAGTGTCTTCGGCCAAGTTGTTAGGCATCAAAAAATCTTCCATTTGAAGTCATGAAACCAATGGTTTGAACCATTTTGAGCTCTTTAGGATGGAGAATGCAAAAAAGTTGGATTTTCCATACAAATCTCCATATAAATTTGAAATGCAATGCGCCAAGCGGAGACAAAACCAATCGACTTCCGATAAATTTAGGATTGTTTGGGGCCCCAAATAGAACATAAAAAACTTGGTTCTGGCTTTCTGCTATCAAGTTTCATTTTTTCCATTTAACGATTCCCCACCCTAATATATATACACAATTGGAGGGAATAAGTATCTGAATAAAATGAAATTGAAAGTAGCTGCCTTTCCGCAAGATATGTTCTCTTGAAAAGTGTGTCTTCATGCTAAAAAAACATATTTCCTTCAAATAAAGTAATAGCGATACACTTTCTTGTAAAAAAATATGAAAATTAATATTAGTTTGAAGTTTGTAGTACACTTGAATACTAGCAAAATTAAGATAAGAGCGTTATCACGCAAAAACACATTTTAAGGGGGTGCTTTACTTCTATACCTTATAAATTTGTCAAGTTAAGGGATAGAATTTTCCCATCCTCTACAAACTTGCTCGAGATAGCTAGTTGTTCAATGTGTTGGAAGAAAGTTACCAAGTTCATCAAGAAATAAAAAAGTTATTTTTTTTATTTTTGGGTTCAAAGAAAGTACCCATAAAACTGCGAATCTTTCTAAAAATATCGAAACGCTAAAACCATGCGTTTCGTCACAAACATCAATATCCTACTATTTTTGATTTCGTCCCAGTGTGCGACGTAGAAGCATAAACAGGTAACCCTATTAAATTTCTTTTCTTTGGGTTGCTGTAATGAATCCATTTTTCATCACCCGTCACGATGAAGAAATCACTTCCTTTTTGCCGCTTTTTCACAGGCAAAAGACGACGATTCGAACCATAGGGAACCCATGTTCCTTGTTTTGGAAACATCCCAAAAACGCACACTTGATTGAAAATGGTTTACCGGGTAATTCCTAATACCGATGTAAGCTGTTCCTGCGTTTGGCACGAATCTTCATCGGGGAATTCTACCAATTCAGTTGTTGCCAACATTTTCATGTGCATTAAATGCACGAAAACAACTGCTAACAACCAAAAACAACTAAAAATCTGCAAATTTTTTGGAGCTCTTTTACTCCACAACAACCACGCTCAGAGAGAAATGAGAATATGTATATGAAAGCTCTATCTTTCCTCTTTATGCCAGTATTTTTTGTTTTGTTTTTGCATGCTTAGTTCGGTTCAAAAGGGCATCCAAACAAGGAGCATTCCGCAAGCGCATTGTACGATTCGCTATAAACTGCACAACAATTTTAGCATAAAGTTCACGGTAAACCATTTTGAAAGCGAGAATCTTCCGGTTTCTATTGTGTATGGTTTCCTGCAAACCTCAATTATAATCCGCCAGGAAGGTAGTGGAAAACCATTTTCATTTCATTTTGTCATTTTCATTTCATTTTGTCAAATCATGTCATTTTCATTTCATTTTGTCAAATCATGGTTCAAGCCTAGTGGTTCGGCTATCAATCAAAATATATACCAGAACGAATGTTTGAACAACATTATGATTCCATTTCTTCCAAAACACCATACAGATGAAAAGTGTGTGTTTTGGACAGAGAAAATATTGTCACAGTACGTCAAAATAACACAAACGTTTCTGAACAACCACTCGACTCAATTTGTATCCCAAATACCCAACAAATCCTCCCCAGTATCGTCTAAGCGAAGATTTCTTTGGGATTTTGAGTTCCTTCTATACAAAAACAACTGTCGGGACTTCGTCGGGAGGCCGGTAACGGATCTTTCTCAAATGCTCAATATTTTTTGTTAGTTCACAATGAATGTATAATCATGAAAAATAAATCAGTTTTTCTTTCAGTTCCTTCACCTTTTTTTGACAGCTGTAGAAAAAAAATCCAAATTTTTAGATGTCACCCGTTATACGTACTGTTTTGGAGGCGATATACATACTGAGGAATAATGGTGTGCAATTTATTGATATAAGTATAGATGTACGATAATATCCGACTGAAAGCGATTTATTTCATACTGTCTAACGATTCTAATCCTAAAATCATAAATCAGTCAGGCTCCGGCATAATACACTATACATATATGATGTTGACTGGGAAACAAATCACAGCAAGTTTTGTGTTTCTCATAGAAAGGTATAGCAATCACTGCAAAAACTGAAGGTATCAAAATGTAAAAATCACGGAACATCAATATCTCAGAAACTGCATAACCGATTTCTACAAGAAAAGATGTCAAATGAACGGGTTATCTCCAGAACCCTTAACTTATAAATTTCATAATGATTAAACGTATGATTCAAAAGTTATGTAAAGAAATGTTTTCCAGAGGATGTTTAAACTCACTCATTTTTCTCAGGGATGGCTAGACCGATGTTCACAAAATTAGTCTCGAACGAAAGGTCTAGGTCTAGGTCCCATAGGTTGCTATTGAATTTCATTGTAATCGGTTGGTAACTTTGTCCGTTATTTATAAAAATGTAAAATCACGTTATAAAAGCAAAGCTTATACCAAAGCCTGCTAAAACTCACTTACTTTGCTCAGAGATAGCTAGACCCATTTTCACAAAATCAGTTGCAAATGAAAGGTTTAGTGGCCTTATAACACCCTATTGAATTTCATTGTAATCGGATTTTTAGTTTAGGCACCGTGTTTCAAAAAGTGAATATCACGAAACTTCATTATCTCAGAAACTACACAACCAATTTAAACAAAACTGGTGTCAAATGGACGGGCTGTCTTGAAAATCCTCAACTAATGAATAAACATGTGGTTCAAAAGTTTTTAAAAGAAACGTGTTTCGGAGGCTTTGAAACTCACTCATTTTTCTTAGATATAGCTGAATCAATTTTTTTCAAAATTAGTGTCGTATTGAAGGTCTAGTTACCCCACAAGACCCTATTGAATTTTATTGTAATTGGACTATAACGCTACAACTTTGTCGTTATGTATGAAAGAAGGAAAACAGCTTTTGAAAAAAACCTGATCCAAAGACTGCTTAAGCTCACTTATTTTTTTCAGAGTGGTTCCAAGAACAGTTAGTTTACTAATGAAAAATGTTCTACTCGGTGAAAGTCACGAAAATAAAAAAAAATTGTCTACATAAAATTCCGGCTTCCAATGTCTGAGATGTCTTAACGAATTTACATGCAGCAGATTCAATTCAAAAGCTATAGCGCTTTCTCTAAATTCTTATGGACAGTCATGTTAACTACGCAGAATATTTTGGCTTTAAAGTTAATACGTCACCAAAAGGAGTAACTTTAAACTAAAGATAATTAAAATAATGTTATTGTATCGAAACAAAATAAATGGAAATTGGCTCCCATTGACGGTAGCCTAACTTTATCGACAAATTATATAATAAAAATATGAAGAATTTCTGTGGATCGCAACAATTCATTCATTCAGGTAGAACAGCTGCGCAATCCCCTAGGTGCTGTCAATTGCCGTCATAAAACTCAATTTGCGCGTTCCGTCCAGTGCCGTAGCCATCGTCAGGCAGGTCCGCATTCGGTGCGCCCATCGGATTACGAAAGAAAAGTGTTTGTCGATATTTCTTATGCCTTTTTCGCCGCGCTGCTGCTGTCCTTTGCCAGTGTGGCGTCCGGGCTTTTACTCCTACTACTGCCAACTAGACAATAGCCAACGAATGGCGCAAAGCGTCTGCTGATTGGTCGATCCGACTGCTTTTGAACCTGGGCTGCTGCTGTTCCGCGTGTTGGTCATCGGCCATTGCGGTTTGCCGGTCTGAATCCGTAATTATCGAATCATGGGCCGACTTGGCGAATCGGCCTCCAGCTTGTAAGTTTGTAAGCCGTACCTACTGCCGTAGTAATAGCGATTGATGGGGCATGAAGTGGCGGTTGGCGACATAAGTAACTAATGAGTGAGTTTTTGTTTATTGAAGCCTATCGGTGTGCCAAAGCACGCATCGGATTCTCTCGAAATGAGCACTTTTTTTTCTCGTGCCCTGATTGATGCTGCGGACAGCGTTGATTGGTGGCTAAAGAAGCTATTATTAATACGCTTCGAATTGGGAAACTTTCTCCTCGGTTGATGAAAAGGTACACGCTTCGGTATCGTGCGATGTTGCAAAAATAGACGTGACTGGAAACCGTGGACGGAGAGCAATTTTCGCGCTCGCTACTTGCGTCAATAGAGTGCACCGTTCATTAGGTGTTGTAGCGGCAATTCGGTTCGCCTCCTGTACATTTACCATTAGTCAACATTTTGCAAATAACTCCCAAATACTCGATTACGCAAGTGAACTCAAAAAGAGAATGGCATTTAATTGCTCTTTCGACGGTGTTGGAGCGTAGCCGAAAACATGACCCGTTATTAAATGTCATTTTAAGTTCGCGAGATGCCGGGCGCTGACTTTTAGCATTTGACGTTGAGTGAGAAATGTATACAGTAATTTATTCGGGTAAAGATAACCACGTGATCAGCGTTGCAATACACTGAAGTTCATTTTTACGTGACTTTTCAATGTGTTTTCTGAAGCTTAGCTTTTTGCCGTGGATTTCAGAATTGACGAGTATTTTTGATAAAAGTTGGTTTAAAAAAACTTTTATTTGTAAAAATAGATTTACATGAACGCTTCAATCCAATAAATGTATATTCACTCTTTAGGCTCTAAAATATTGATGTTGTAATCTATACATATAGAAATGTAGTCCGGTCTGTCTGCCTGTTTGATCCATATAGGCTCAAAAACTACCGAACCGATCGACGTGAAAATTTGTATGAAGGGGTTTTTGGTCCCGATAAAGGTTCCTATGATAGTTTGAGACCCCTCCCTTTTCTGGAAAGGAGGGGTCCAATACAAATGAAACATACATTTCTGCACAACTCAAGAACAAACCAAGCAAATGAAACCGAATTTGGCATGTGGATGTTTTAAAAAGTAATAAATATGTCCATAATGGTTCGACGCCCCTCCCTCTTATGGAAGCACATGTTTCTGCACAAATTTCTGCACATCTCGCGAACTCATCAACTAAATGGAACCATATTTGGCAGGTGAATGTTTTGAGTGGTAACAAATATGTTCCATGATCGACCTCAGGCAACATTTTGAATTGTATCCATCATACAATTCAAAATGTTGCCTGAGGTCGATCATGGAACATGGAACAACTTCCGGTTTCTGGAAAACAGCCAAAAATGGACGATTTCCACCCAATATAATAATATCCGGATAAAGAACGATACACAGGAGCTAAATTCGACAACAGATACCATTTTGAATTCTAAGATGGCGACTTCAGGTTTCGGAAAAACAGCGGCAAACGACCAAATACCACCCAATATGGGTATTTTCGGAATCGTAATGATGCACTGGAGCCACAAATCGACTTCAGACACCATTATGAATTGTAGGATGGCAACTTTTGGTTTCTGGAAAACAGCCAAAAATGGTCGATTTCCGTCTAACCTGAGTATCTCCGGATCTAGAATGATACACAGCAGCTGAAATCGACCATAGACCCCCCCTTGTAGTAGCCCTTTAAGGGCTATTTCCACTGCTTCCGTTCCGGGACCGGGCCGGGACCGGGCCGTGGCTATTCCGCGTGTCGTCCGGGCTCGTTTGAGATTGATTGCATGCGTTCTTATGAACGCATTCACACCGACGCGCCGTGCCCAGACCGGGGCAGCGTTGAGTTGCCGTCGTGCTGCCGCAGTGCGAGAGAAAAACTATCGTTGCCGACGATACTTTGTGTTGGCCGGAGAGTGCACGGAAGGCACTCGCGTGGATGCGTGTATGTGTAGTGACATATTTCGCGCGGAGTGAGCTGCGGTATGAAAAAAAGAGAAAGACGTTCTTTTACATACACACATCAACATTTCTCAGCCAGAGCGCAGCGCGGGCACGGTTCAAGCACGGCGCAGTGTGAATGCATGAAAAGTCCCGGACGAGCCCGGTCCCGGCCCGGTCCCTGAACGGAAGCAGTGGGAATAGCCCTTTACTCTCGCTCATCGCTAGCCGACCCACCTCTCGGCTGCTGATCAACGGACATCTCTCTCGTTCGTTCGAAATCCAGCGCTCGGTACGACAGGGAGACCCGTTGTCCATGCACCTCTACGTTCTCTACCTACATCCACTAGTGTGCAGACTGGAACGTGTGTGTGGAGATGATTTACTAGTGGCCTATGCAGACGACATAAGTGTGATCGTCACATCGATCAATCAGATCGACGAGATGAGTGGGTTGTTTACTCGCTTTGAGAATGCTGCTGGTGCAAAATTGAATCTTTCCAAGACGGTTGCCATTTATGTGGGATTTTATGAAGGAAACCAAATTGACACCCACTGGCTGCAAACAGTCGACACAGTCAAAATTCTGGGTGTGGTATTTGCAAATTCTATACGGCTGATGACGACGTTGAACTGGGACACTGCAGTAAGGAAGTTCAAGCAACTAATGTGGTTGCAGTCGGAGCGTACGCTGACGCTGCACCAGAAGGTCATAATACTCAACACATTCGGTACCTCCAGGATATGGTACCTTACATCCGTATTACCTCCCTTATGTGTGCACATTGCAAAACTAACATCAACAATGGGTATGTTTTTATGGAGAGGCATGGTCGCACGCATACCCATGACGCAACTAGCGCGTAGCAAAGAAAACGGTGGACTGAAACTGCAATTACCGGCGCTAAAATGTAAGTCGCTCGCATTAAACCGTCACTTACAAGAGATCGACTCCCTTCCTTTTTATAGATCCCTTCTTTTTCATGCAAATCCTCGCCCTGCAATCTCGATTGATTCCCCTGATCTCAAAATAATCCTTTCAAACTTGTCCCAACTTCCCCATCAAATCCAACAGAACCCATCCACCGATCAAATCCATCAGTACTTTATCCAACAGACTGAGGTACCAAGAGTGGAACGTAATCATTCAGCAAACAACTGGCCCCGCACGTGGCGGAAAATTTCAACAAGACAGCTAAACTCGGCGCAGCGATCACAACTCTACTTACTAGTGAATGAAAAGATAGAGCATCGCAAACTGCTTTTCACAATGCAACGTGTGGAAAATGAAAATTGCATATATTGTGACGACAACACAGCTGAAACACTCCATCACAAATTCTGCACATGTGCACAAGTCGGTCCAGCTTGGACGATTCTTCGGCGGAGGACTACAGAAATCATGGGAGATGGAGACGGTTCGATTTCGATGATTTAGTAAGGCCTGCTTTACCAGGAATAAACGGAAGGCGGAGAATAGAAATCCTGAAAATTTTTATAAAATATATTTGTTTTGTTAATGCATGTAATGCCGCTAGAATAGACTTAGCCGAATTGAATTTTTACCTAGATTTAGACAATTGACAAATTTTGCATTAAAAACTCAGACTAATAAACAAAATTATAACAACAAAAAATGTACAGAAGCCAAAAGTCGAGGATGTTACCATTTCGATAAAACCAATCATTTCAAACGATTTGTCTTTTGACTTTGATCATATCCTATGGCCGATTTGTCGTGCATTTGGATTCTTTAAGCACATCGCAAGGAATCAATGAATTTGGAACGTTCAAATATTACGATACCACATTTCAATTATGTTGAGACCACATATATCAATCAAAGCAGGTATAGTTTTAAGTTGCCTTTGAATTTCTTTTCTTTCCATAACTATTGAGCCACTTATCAAATTGTTATGAAATTTGTTATTTGTAAGTTTGAGAGATGACTCGTTCCTATCCCGATCAGAAAGAAAAAACAAAAATGTAACAGACGCTGTTTGTTTGTTACGGGAAAAATCTTACAGGCTGTGTTTTCAATTTGATCCCGTTAGGTGTTAAAATAACAGAAATTATAACAGGAATGATATACATATCAAAACATATCAAAATTTGATACTAATGTATCAGCTTTCTAACAAAATAAAATAGTATTCAGAACAGTATAATAACAAACATTGTTAGAAACAACAGGTTTTGTTAAAAACGAAAAATTAGTTAGACTTGTTTCAGAACTACTTCATTTCAGGTTTTGTTATAATAACTCATTCAGATTCAATTTTGTTATCAAAATTATATGGAAAAATACAAAATTGTATCAAAATATGATATTTGTTTCTCGCGTTGATATAATTTTGTAATTTTTTTGTTAAGCTCTTCTGATCGAGATGACACTAGTTATGTTCAAATAATGTTATCTTTAAAATAATAGACTTTCGTTGTTTTATTACAGTTTAATACATAACGGTGGCTAAAGTTCAATTATAATTAAATGAAATGGGAACGTATAGGGCAGCCAAACTTTTAAACCACTTGTTCAATCATAATTCATCAGTTAACCCTTAACTAGCCCGCTCATCTGATAATAATATTGATCAAATCAGATGTGTAGTTTCCGAGATAATGAAACTTTGTGATTTTCACATTTTAGTACTTTACAGACGAAGTTACAGTCCGATTACAGTAAAATTCAATAGGGTGTTACGAGGCAGCTAGACTTATTAGTTGACACTAATTTTGTGGGAATCGGGTCAGCCATCTCTGAGAAAAGTGAGTGAGTTTAAATAGTCTTCGGAATATGTTCTTTTTCATAGCTGGATTTCACATTTTTAAACATACCAGGCAAAGTAATAGTCTGATTGCAAAACAAATCAATAGGGTCTTATGGGGCAACTAGAGCATCCATTTGACACTGATTTTATGAAAATCGGTTCAGCCATCTGTGAGAAACATGAGTGAGATTAAGTAGTCTTCAAAACACGTTTCTTATCATAACTTTTGAACCACAAGTTCAATCTTTATGAAATTCAAAAGTTAAGAATATTTCAGGTAGCCCGTTCATTAGAAATCAATTTTGTTCAAATCGGCTGTGTAGTTTTCGAGATAATGATGTTTCATTTTTTTTAGGGGGGATTTGTTAGTAGCTTAAGTGTTTATGAAAAATATTAGTAAATAATGAGTATGTGTGCCCAATCACAAATGGTGACTTCTCAACACTGTTAGAAATTTGTAATTTTAATTGTTAGGATTTGTTTGCTTTCGCAATTAGGACTTATCATTCGTAGGGATTTAAACCTACTTGTCAGAAAAGGGGAAGTAAACTTACAACTAACTTAATTGCTAACTTATTGGCTATAAAGAGAGCCTATCGTAGCAATTGAGGATTGCAACGATTTTTGTCGAAAATTGTTAATAATTTTATTTGACATAGCTTCTAATGATTCAACACCAGTAAGTCTATGTAATTCGAGTGTACCAAACCAAGGAGGACGCTTCAAAATGATTTTCAGAATTTTATTCTGAATCCTTTGGAGCGTTTTCTTCCTTGTTGAACAGCAACTTGACCAGATCGATACAGCATAAAGCATTGCTGGTCTAAAAATTTGTTTGTAAATCAAAAGTTTGTTCTTTAAACAAAGTTTAGAATTCCTGTTAATGAGAAGATATAAACATCTCGTATATTTGATGCACTTGGCTTGTATACTCTCAATGTGCTCTTTGAAAATAAGTTTTTTATCATGAATTAGTCCCAAGTACTTAACCTTGTCGGACCAACCTAAAAAAAAAACCATTCATCTTGACAACGTGATTATTGTTTGGCTTGAGGAAAGAAGCCCTAGGCTTATGCGGAAAAATTATCATTTGAGTTTTAGAAGCATTGGGAGAGATTTTCCACTTTTGCAAGTAGGAAGAAAAAATATCTAAACTTTTCTGCAATCGACTGCATATGACACGAAGACTTTTTCCTTTTACAGAAATGCTTGTGTCATCGCAGAACAATGACTTTGTGCATCCTGGAGGCAAATCAGGAAGATCTGAAGTGAATATGTTGTACAGGACTGGACCCAAGACTGAACCTTGAGGTACACCTGCTCGGACAGGAAATCTATCAGATTTTGAATTCTGATAGACAACCTGCAGAGTTCGATCAGTAAGATAATTTTTTAAAATTTTGATTAGGAAAATTGGAAAATTAAAAGTTTGCAATTTCGCAATCAAACCTGTATGCCAAACACTGTCGAACGCTTTTTCTATGTCTAAAAGAGTAGCTCCAGTGGAATAACCTTCAGATTTGTTAGCTCGTATCATATTAGTAACTCTGAGCAATTGATGAGTAGTGGAATGCCCATGGCGAAATCCAAAATGTTCATTTGCAAAAATTGAATTTTCGTTGATGTGTGACATCATTCTGTCAAGAATAATTCTCTCGAACAGTTTACTTATTGAAGAAAGCAAACTGATTGGTCGATTACTTGAAACTTCAGCTGGGTTCTTATCCGGTTTTAAAATTGGAGTAATTTTTGCATTTTTCCATAATTTGGGAAAATATGCAATTTTGAAGCAGCAATTGAAAATTTTCACTAAAAATTCCATTGTGCTCTCAGGGAGATGTTTGAACAGTATATTAAAGATTCCATCGTCACCAGGTGCTTTCATATTTTTGAAATTTTTAATAATTGATTTAATCTCATTCAAGTTAGTTAAATCAAATTGACGTGTGACTTCATTTTCAATTGGACTCACAAAATTCAAATTTGAGTTATGAACACTCTCAAACTGCTGAGCAAGTCTTTGAGCCTTTTGTTCATTGGATACAAGAAAACGTCCACCATCTTTTAAAACTGGAATAGGCTTTGAAGGTTTCTTAAGAATCTTCGACAGCTTCCAAAAGGGTTTTGAATATGGTTTCAATTCTTCAACTTTAGTCTCGAAATTTTGATTTCTCAGAAGAGTAAATCTATGTTTAATCTCCTTCTGTAAATCTTTATAAATAGTTTTAAAAACAGGGTCACGAGAACGTTGATATTGACGTCTGCGGACATTTTTCAAACGAATTAGAAGTTGAAGATTTTCGTCGATTAATGGTGAATCAAATTTCACTTGAGCCTTTGGAACAGATTAATTCCTGGCATCAACAATTGCACATTTTAATGCTTCCAAAGCGGAATCAATATTCACTTCGTTTTGCAAATCAATCTTCCCCAATTAGCCTTGTTATAATTAAAAACAGAGCTCATAGGGTTTAAAACTGATTCATGTGATAAAGAAAAAATTATTGGAAGATGGTCAGAATCAAAGTCAGTATGTGTGATCAAATCACTGCATACATGACTTTGATCTATAAGCACCAAATCAATTGTTGAAGGGTTTCTCACAGAAGAAAAGCTTGTGGGACTATTCGGAGACAAAATAGAATAGTATCCTGAAGAACAATCATTGAATAAAATTTTGCCATTGGAATTACTTTGAGAATTATTCCATGAACGATGTTTAGCGTTAAAATCGCCGATTATAAAAAATTTCGAACGATTTCTGGTGAGTTTTTGTAAATCACCTTTAAAGTAATTTTTGTGTTCGCGTGTGCATTGAAATGATAAATATGCTGCGGCAATAAATAAAATCCCAAATTCAGTTTGAACTTCAATTCCCAAAGTTTCAATAACTTTCGTCTCAAGATGGGGAAGAGCACGATGTTTGATTCGGCGATGAATAACAATTGCAACTCCACCGCCGGAACCCTGAATCCTATCATATCTATGAACCACGTAATTGGGATCATATTTTAATTTTATGTTAGGTTTCAAAAATGTTTCAGTAATAATTGCCATATGCACATTATTTACTGTTAAAAAATTAAAAAGCTCATTCTCATTGGCCTTCAATGAGCGAGCATTCCAATTTAATATTTTAATTGTTTTATTTAAAATCATTGCTAAATTTCAAATTAGAAACAATTTTAATAGTAAAATTTGTGCCTATTTGAATGGCTTCAAACATTGATTTTTCCTGCAACATGGCGTTCATAAGATCGAACATTGCCTGTTGCAAAAAAGAAAGTTTACCTGCCGTAATAGGCCCCAGGCAGTTGACATTAGAAAAAATATTTTCGGCAGCAATATTAGCTGGAGTAATAGGTGTACAATTATTTTCTAGCGTGTTTTGCTTACCCATATTAACGGTCATTTTCGAACTACCAATACTAGGCGGTATAATGTTCGAACTACCTGTAACCTGTGCATAAGTTAAACGGGTATGCAAAGGAGTAGGTAAACTATGCGTCACTGGTACGCTTGGAGAATTTTGTTTTGAAGTTTGTTTTGAATTTTGTTTACCTTGCCTTGCCTTAACAATTGCTAAACGGGCTGGGCATTGATAAAAATCCTACATATGGTTGCCGTTACAATTCGCACAGCGAAAATTTTTACTCTCTTTCACAGGACATGTGTCCTTTTTGTGAGAAGAGTCTCCACAAATGAGGCATTTTTGGTCCATGTTACAAAACTTTGAACCATGGCCATAACGTTGGCAAACACGGCATTGGGTGATATGCTTTTCACCTCCGCCAAACTTTCGATATAATTCCCATTTTACACGCACGTTATATAAAGCATGTGCTTTTTCAAAAAAATTTAAGTTATTAACCTCACTGCGGTTAAAATGAATAAAATAATTTACAAGGGAAATTCCAGTTCGCTGACTGTTTTCGCCTCGTAATTTTTGTTTCATCTGAATTACTTGGGTAGAGGCTATACCAAGTAATTCTGTCAAAGTAATTTTGATCTCATCAACGGTTTGATCGCTGGTGAGACCTTTCAATACGACCTTGAACGGCTTGGCGCTCTTCGTATCATATGTAAATAATTTATACATCTTTTCAGTTAAATACTGAATAAGACGATTCCAATCTTTCAATGTTTGGGCCAGTAAACGGCATTCGCCTCTTCGGCCAATTTGATAAGTAACTTTGACGTCGGAGAGAAACGTAGAAAGTTCTCTTTTAAAAATACTAAATTCAGAAGCAATAGTTACCACAATATGTGGAACTTTCTCCTTTTTTACAGAAATTTCACTTTGAATAGTTTTACTTTCGAACATTTCAATTTCGCCAGCTTCTTGCTCAGGCAGAATATCATATAAATTTTCACTGCATAAGCTAGTTTCAGAAAGAGATGCCTCTCTTTTCCTCCCCGTAGCGATGCGTGGTTTCTTTTTTCGTCCTGCCATTTCAGGTGATACGAAAAAAGTTCAAAAATAATATCAAATTGCAAGTATTGAGAAAGAAAGAAATAGGTAGTCTTGAGAAAGACTGATGTAAGTTAACTTCCAGGTAATCTTTAAAAGACACACTCACAAAACACAAACTTTGAAGCTATAGGCAGTCATAGACCAGTCCACAAGCAACCGAAAATACGTCTGATCTGTCGGGCAGCTCAAGACGCACTGATAATGATGTTTCATGATTTTTACATTTTGATACATAACCTCTAAACTAAAAATCCGATTACAATGAAATTTAATTGGGTCTTATGAGACAATGAGACCTTTCATTTGCAATTAATTTCATGAAAATCGGTCCAGCCATCTCTGAGAAAAGTGAGAGAGAATAAAAATCTGCACATACACACACACATACATACAGAAAATGCTTAGCTCGTCGGTTTTGCAAGTGATTTCAGACCGTTTGCTTAACCTGGCACGTATCCTCTGCGTAAAAAGTTATAAAGTTTAGCAAAATATATTAAACGAACTTTCTGAAGCTGAATTTACTGAAGCAGATTTCGAAGCGACGCTAAAAATACTTTCAATTGAAATGGGATTTTTTTTAACATCCGTTGATAAATTAGCTAACCAATAACTGAAATCATGTAGCAAGTAAACGATTGGCCCTCGACGATCTTTGTTTCCGGAACTAGGAATCGCGTACGTTACCGCATTATAATTTACGGAATTAGGGACACAAGACGAAAATGATGACGAGCAGCAACGGTAGCTCTTGTTTGGCTCGAATGGACGACGAGAAGGAGGAGAAAATTCCTTTTCGATCCCGACGCTCATCGGAAGCGTTGCGGCTCTGGAGAAAAGCGAGTCGGTGCTGTTTGATGTCCTATACACGGCCTGCGAACGACTCGTCTGGTGGTTTTATTTAACCATGCTCGAGCTCTAAGCATATGAAGATGAAATTGACACTTTCGGGGGTAACTTAATTTAAATGAGAATTGACCTGAGAAATTTCTTTCGAATTTAACAGCTTAACTTAAACACGTTTTCCAACAGTTTAGCAGTGAGCTTTGCCGTTTCGCTCCCTATGCCGCGGTAAACAAGAAAATTTATGGGCCTTCACAGTATTTATAATCTTCCGAGCTGGTGGTTATTGTGTGTGTTTTTTACAACAATGATTCTAACGAACATGGGGTAATTCCGATGAGCTTTCGGCCATAAATCGATATGTTTTATGTGATTGATCTAAAAACGCTCGTGTTGTGAAAGACCAGCTCCCTTTCCAATCAGGAATGCATGCTCAATATACAACTCAATCGTGTAACTGATTCTAAATTATTCGGCACATGCACTGTTTATTTATGTTTATTTCAACCAAATCAGTTCCGCCATAAACGCGTTTTAGCACCCTTTTCAATGGCTTCGGAAACGCGTTTTTTCCAATGATATTCCATTCCTCGCGAATACCAACTGTGTGCTTGTGCAACTTTTAAATAGCTTATATCATGTTCTCATTCGTAACGCTGAACCCTTTCTATGATTGAAGCGTACCGATATTCACCAACCTATTTATAAAAAAAAACTTATGTATAATGGTTGTATAGAGTAAGGATTTGCGTTTCAAGTGCAGTGTAACGCTAGTTGTCGTTACCGCCGCGTATTTTTTTTAGTTTTTTATTGTATCTTACTACGATCTGACAGTTTACACAACTTTGAAAAGGATTAAACCCGACTGCATAACCATGTTCGCCCTAGATACACACTTTTGTAGAAAAAAGGGATGAGCTTTTCTTGTGATATGTATTTATTCCTACACAGAAACATGTTTTAGGTACATTAATGGCCGCGATAAATGCTCAGGGGTAGGGTTCACGTTTGGTTCCCCCGTCGGGAATTAAGAGATACTGTTCAAAGAGTTACAACTGAGTGCTTCTGCTATAGAACAACTGTCCGTATACGAACTTCGTGATTGACCGAAGGCACGGGAAAAGAAGTTTCTACTATCATTGATCTGATAACGAAAATGGTCATGCCTTGTTATTTTTTTTTGTTTCAGATCATTTGATTCCGCAAAAACTACACCTGTGAATTTTCAAGCAACTGGCTACAATGAAGCCAGTATTAAAGTTAGAGTTGATCGTTCTAAACATCTAGTATAAGCTCTAATAATAAAATTTATGCATAAAAAAGTGGCTGATAAATAAAGATAATAGAGAACCTTCCAGTTGGTCTCGAGTTACGATGCTGGCCCAACAAGCCAATTGTCGCATGTTCGAATCTTGGCTGGGAGTGACCGTTAGAGTCAATAGGATCGTGGCGCTAGCCCCGCAATTGTCCTGTACACTACCAATGATTGGCTGCGAAGTCTGTGTCGAATAAACAAAAGGTCAAATTCCAGAAGAAATATAGCACCTGGACTTTGCTTTGCTAGAGAACCTTGCGATATAAACATTCCCTTGGATTACCTGATATTCCAGTTTGATTAATTTTCATGAAGATAAAAGTAAGCGAACTGTTCCAATAAACTGGAACTGTGGAAGGTGATAAAACAAATTTCAACAGCTAGAAAAATAAAAAAAAAAGTAAAATTTGCTTACAAATTTGAGTAGCATACTGTAACAGTAATGAAAAAGGAAAAAATGAAGTATTTTTTAGGAAAGAAAAGGACACAAATATGAGTTGAAAATTGCGTTAAGTCCTTGTAAAGTTAAATAGGGTAGAAGCCACGGTTTAATGCGTACAAGTAATAATGAAAAAGGATGAACTCTTATTTTGGAAAAAACTTCAGTGAGTAAGTATTCTTATTTAATCGTTTTTGAAAGAACAAATCTAACTTTTTCTTAGCTCACAACAAAACTTTTTGATAATTTACAAGACATGGTGTAACGGTATGTCAAAAGCAGAATCGGCCAAATTAGAGAAAAATTGCCAAAGACTAAGTTTGTTTACAAACAACTAGTGCATAAAAAGTTATCGCATCTCATAATATAAGATATATGTGTATTTAAATTTTAAATACGCAATGCTACATATCTTACTACCCATATTCATTAATTTGAGAAACACTTTTCAACTTCAAACACTTGAATTTGCGGTATTTATCTGCCTAGTTAGTGAGGATATATTACCAATCACGAAAAAGTTGATTGCTGTTACACAGTGATACTTCGTCTCCAACCCTCCAAAACACTTCCTCCCCCACGCCTACTTTTTGATCAAACCGTGATACCATGTTCTACTCATCATGGTGTTGATTTGGTCAAATTGTAACCCAGCTCCCTGAATTGGAAATATATATATACGAAATGACATCTCATCTTTATTTAGACTTAAATTAGTTCAGGGCCTATGCACCTTTTGCTTTAGAAAAATAGGGAAAGCTTTGATATCGCTAGTGTGTAGCTTTTCTTTTATTGTCAACGTTTGCATTAAAAAAAATGGCCGATTTTCAGGATTAAAAATATCGAAACTTGGAGCGCTCTAAAGCATTTCTAGGTCATTTCAACAGAGGTTCCTATGGGCTAAAAGTATTATTTTGTGTTATTAGTATCTTTTTTTTTTTTGATCGCGACTAATTTTTGAAAAAGAGTTATGCAAACATGATATTGACAGTTACAAATATTTCTAGAGCTAGAACGGTTCGTTTGATAGGTGTGACATCTTCTACAGAGTTGAAGATTATTGTCTTTCAAAAAAAGTTTTTGTCGGTTCATTTTTCTTTTGTCTTACACTGCATTTTTTCTAAAAGAAAAAACACTACAGTTTCTTACCCATCAAACAAACCGGTTTTAATTTTTTGAGGTGGGAAATGAAACTGGCAAATGTTGCGTCAGATTTCAAACGATACTAACAGCATAACCACATGATGGATAACAATAACCAATATGTTGGTGCATAGATAAAATGTTGAACAATTTTGTAATACGCTAGTTATCATTATATTTTCATTGCAAAGCGGTAAAAATCGATGAAAAGTGTCAAGGACAAATTTACGCGAACAATGAACCAATCACATGCGAGCATTCCTAGCACAGACGATGTTAATGGACACCAACCATTCCCTTCTCTGTATCAATATCCAAAAACATAAAATTGACAGAGTCTCCCTTCCTCAATAGGTCGATTTATGTTTGCTTTCATGAACCTAGACTAATTTGATGTCTCGAAAAGTTTGAAACAACCCCTTTTCTACAACAATTTCTAAACCTGCTGTTAGAGCTAGAAGAAACAGATGTCTTGAAAGAAAACATGCCGGTAAAAGCAACAAGACCATGAAATATATGTGGAGCAGAGCGCCGCTAATTGCTCGTCGTCTATCATTGCAGCGGGCACGACTTCTACTCGCGTGCAATCAAAACTGCAATGCTGCTAGTGATGGTGATTGAAAGTTTATCTCATGAATATGATTACCATAAAAACCTAAATTAATCCACCTAGTGGTGCAGAATCCTTTGTTATACTAACTATAATTGTATACTTATTGGGCTGCCTATAATCGCATATCAGTCCCATCTTCATTTTCATCAAGTGGAGAAAACAGCACGTAAAGGTATTTTTAGTGCTTTAGTTATTTCAACTGTTGAGCGTGATTTAATTCCCATATTTTCGACATGATATAATGAGATAGACATTTACCATAACTTCTCTATAAAAACGACAAGAATGTACGTGGGACTGGTATGCGATTATAGGCAGTACGCCAGTAAATCACAAATCGTATAGCAACGTAATTCCAATTTCAATTATGAATAAAATGAATCCAAAAGATAATTTTCAGAAGGTGAACCAAAGACGATCTTTGAACTATAGCTCGACGTGGTTTTCGCAAATATTATGGATGTTATCACTGGAGTATATGAGTCTTATTTTTTTCAATCGAGAACCAATTTTTAAATGCTGGATAGAAGCAATATATTTAAATAAACAGAAACAGTAAACATTAAATAGTAATAGATAACAAAGATGCTGATTTCATACTAGAACAGCAAATATGTATGTTAGTTCGAGGCAGTTCTAATTTTTAATTCCTCATAATCCAGGCTTGAATACCACATTCGCATTATTTTCAGAAATCGCAGGACCTAGAATTATGAATCAGCATCAAGACTTTTTTACGAATTGAAGCAAACTTCTACAAACCTCAGATCAGCATTACAAAGAAGAAAATTTAACCATTGACGAAAGTTGTCAATTCAATTCTATCTCAAATGCATAATCTGAAAATGAAGGTTTTCACGACATTTGAGAGATTTGGATTTTCGGAGTGTAGACGAGAACATTATTCTTTTCGAAGGCCTAGGCTGTACGATAAAATCCGAAATAAAGACATTATAAAACTTCCTGCGATAACGAGAAATGGAATAACATATTTGCACTCTGTCTTAAATTAGAAACCAATATTTATATCTTATATGAGCGTAGTGTATCATATCATAGTAATAAGTAACTTTCCACCTGCGCACACTAGTAAACGTGTATAGCCATGTGAAGTTGCTTCAGTTTCATCCTAACTACAAATGATCGCATCTCGATGTTCACAATTTTTTAAATTCTTGGTCACGAGTTAAAAGTATATTTAGAACCTAATATTAAACATCAAATAAAAGTTAAACTGAAAAATTTTCCAGCTGTTCAAAACGTAGAATTGCATACAAAACAGCGATTTTTTTATGTTTTCTGGATTTGCAATATCTCCATCGCTAATTGTGTTACATTTGCACACTGTGGGATCAGGTTTTGCTTCAATGCTCCCCGAAAGCTGTAAAAGTTTCTTATTTTTCGCAAATCTGGGTTCAACGTACAATTGATTATATATTTTAAAGAAAGTGTGGACGGAAGCTTCGCAAGCAAGAAAAGAAGCTAAGTAGGCATTGCAATTTGCTCTAAAATTAATTTATTTACACCAGTTAAGACGCACTACGAAAAGTGTAAAAATTATGCAAAGTTGTCGATGATTGTTGCTTTCCTTTGAGAAATAAATAGCGATACGAAAAAAGAGGGATAGAGAAGAAGGAAAAGCATGGAGAGAGAGATAAATTATCCAGAAAGTAAAATATCCCAGTCTAAAATATACTTTGGTCAAAACTCTACAGTTCAAGCAACCAATAAAAAATCGCACTCAGTATGATTTTCAAAAAGCTCCGGGACTTTCATTTGAGCATGCGAACATCAAAATCGGAATATGCGTACTGTAAAAAGGGTGTTTTTTTTGTTATTTTTTTTTGTTCGATTTTGATATACTACACATATAAACAACATATTTACACATCTATACATACAGGCATACATTCACATACATACAGAAATTGTTCAGTTCGTCGATCTGAGTCGATTGGTATACAACACATGGCCCTCCGTGCCATTCATTTTGCCTTAAAAGTCAAATGTCTAAAATAAAAAATACTCTTTGATCAATAATTCAAAATCTAAGCCACTAATCGAAAATCCACTCGGTAGCATTCTGAGGGAGAACAGTAGCTTTCGTTTGCGTATAAGATCATCAAAATCGGATATTGCGGCACATACATACAGACAACATACATACACACACGCACACACACACACGCACACACACACACACACACACACACACACACACACACACACACACACACACATACACACAAACAGACATTGCTCAGTTCGTCGAGCTGAGTCGAAGTGTACATACGATTCGGCCCTCCGGATCTTGAATCTATTTTGCGTTTTTGGACCGATTTTATAACCTTTGTTTAGTATAACAAAGGTAATAGTATAACAAACGTAAAACCATAAATTACTCAACAAGAATTGAACATTTTTGCAACAGTTATTAGTTATTTTTGGACAACGCATGAAACGTCGAGAATTGGTGTCATCTGAAAAAATTTTTTTTTGCAAAATCTACTCTCTGGGACTTAGTCGTTTTTTCAATTGTGGAAGGCGGAGTTCAAAATGTTTAGAATTTATCTTTTAAAATTGACCACTAGTCTCTCGAAATAGCTTGTATAATGATATACACTATAACTAGCATCGAATACATTATGTTTCATTAGGGTGGTTCATTTTTTCGGCATATAGTGGTTCATAATATTTTCGAAAACCGAAATTTCGCCGCAGCCGCTGGAGGAGGACTCGAAAATTACTACAGTCGAGTCTATGTCCCTTCTTGTAGATAGGGCATATGAGTCCTTCCAACCAGTCCGTAGGTAGTTCTTCCTCAGACCCTTAGGATAAGCTGGTGAATTTCACTACACAGCCACTCGTTTCCGAGTTCGAAAAGGTCGACCGGTAAGCCGTCCTTCCCAGCGGCTTTGTGCTTCTTCAGCTCTTTGCAAGCATTCTTCACTTAGTCCAATGTTGGTGGATCCACAGCTTGTCCGTCCTCCCCAATTTTTATCCTGTTTCCCTCGACGACTCTCCTTCCTTCCTGACCGTTCAACACCACTTCAAACGCCTGACCACTAGGGTGGGACAAAAAATAAATATTAGCTCCCATGCACTTTTCGTGTTCCTTTTGGGTCCTATAATAACTGTGTAAATTTTTAGATCGATCGGTGGAACTATATATTTGCGCCCGATTTTTTAAGTTTCGGTACAATTTTATATGGAAAAATCCACTTTTTCAAAACTTATTCTCTATAAATGTCCAGTTGGCTCCTAAAAATATATTGATACATGATGCTTGTAGGAAATTTTACTGCGAAAAAACTCTTCTGAAGATCGTAAGGTGCTACGATGCTTGTAGAAAAAGTTATTTATCCCAAACTGATTGAATGTCTGACCATTAAATTTTTCCAGCAACACTGCTACAGCATGCTGCTATTGCAAACGTGCTTAAGAATGAAAGATAATTTCGCGTGGAATTAAGCTTGAAACTGTGATTTTTGCTCATTATTTCTTCTGCGGAGCCTCCCAGATAAACTACACGCGATATCATTTCTTATCACATGGTTGAATTTGCAACAGTAGCATGCTGCAGCAGTATTGCTAGAAAAATTCAATGGTGAGCCGTTCCTCAGATATTCAACCAGTTTAAGGGAAACAACTTTTTCTACAAGCATTGTAGCGCCCTACGGTCTTCAGAAGAGTTTTTTCCAGGAAAATTTTCAACAAATATCATGTATCGAAATATTTTTAAGAGCCAACTGGACATCTCTAGAAAATAAGTTTTGAAAAAGTGTATTTTCCCATATAAAATCGTATGGAAACTTCAAAAATCGGGCGCAAATATATAGTTTCACCGATCGATTTGAAAATTTACCCAGTTGTTGTAAGACTTGTAAGGATCACGAAAAGTGCATGGGAGCGAAAAAATAACACCATCACTTTTTCCCATATAATCGTGTCCTAGTCTACTGACCACCTGCGATTCATCGGTAACCCGGTTTATCTCCCTATCATTACACATGTTAGTTGCTGACACGGTCCGGCTCTTGATTCCGTTAATCGTTCTATAGAAACTCCTCGGGGCATGCCTGATGAACCAGTTCTAAGTTTTTTAATTGATTTAAAAATTTTATATTATTCTATCAAAAGTTTTTTTTTCACGGTGGTATATCTTTTTTTTTCGAAAAGATAAACTTAATAATTACAACTTTGTCGAAGATTCCACACCGATCAAACAGACAGTTCTGGCACTACAAATATTTGTAATCTTTTAATTGTAATCTTCTTTTCAAAAATTAGTCGTGATTCAAAAAACGGTAATAGCAAAAAATAACACCTTTACCCCTGAGAAATATTTATGCAAAGTTCCAGCCAAATCAAAATGGTAATTAAAAATATATTGAAATTGGAACATTTTTTTTAAATTGCTCTTCTTCAATTTCGATAATGAAATTTATTCCATGCATGTCATTTCCACCCTAGTCTACGTCGTCAGATCGGCTGAATATATAAGTAACCTTCTGTGTATTCGATAAGATCAGGTCAAAATGCGAGCAGAGGAACCAAAAAAATTATTCTACTGCATGACAACACTCGGCCTCATACTGCTAAAATCGTTGAAACTTACAAAGAAACACTCAAATGTGAAGGTCTTCTGTATTCCCCAAATAAACAAATAATAATCTCCGTACAATTATTATTTGAAATAAATCAGTTTTTCTTTAAGTTCATCCACCTTATTTTAACAGCAGTAAAGAAAAATCCATGTTTTTAGTTGTTAAATTTTGTTTATTGAGCTAAAAAAATAATCTGTGTAAAATTTCAGCTCAATCGGACATAAAAAGCCTGTCTTAAAGTGTTCAAAGTTTTGATGTGTTGACCCTCGAAAATGGACATCCCTAATAAAAAATCTAGTTCAAAATGCCTAACAAACATTGAAATGATTTACCAAACCCCATGTTAATCATTTTAATGTTAGGCATCTTAAGCACAACTTTCTATTAGGAATGGCAATTTTCGAGGGTCAAAACACTGAAATTTTAGGCGTTTTGAGGCACCCCTAAATCATGTCTGATTAAGCTGAAATGTTGCAAAGATTATTATTCTGGGCAAATAAACAAAATGTACATGGTCGGTTCTTTAAATTCGGATTTTCCATCCACCGCATTGCCACCCGAGTGTGCATTTGGCACATGATTCTCTGACACGATCCAGATAAGCTCTGCTGTTTGGACTAAAGTAATGACCAGATGCCGACGGAAACAAACAATATTGAATTCATGCGATTGTATGCAAGTCTGTGCGATATAATGTAATGTGAATACATTTTATTTCCTCTTAATCAAAATTTGCATAATTGCTTCTCAAATACATATCGGTTGGCAACAATCAGAAAGTAATCGCGACGGATATCATTCGTTCCTTATCTAGTCCTTGCCAAATTCAAAAGGATACTCAACTCATAATCCCATCAAGCTAAGAGCCTTTGTAAGTGGCGGATTTTGTTAATTCTTTACGGATAACGCATACCCCATACCGTTGCAATCCCCTTGATAAATATCTAAATCACGCCGCAATTGAACCGTATGTCAAACAGACAAAACATCCCACACCAGGCAACGCTATTGTAGCAAGACTCAACATATTTGCAGCACAAGCACCATCAACAAACCCAACGCTACAAACCGGCTGGCTGAAGCGTACATAACATACATAAACATGTACTTCCCTCATCGGGCGAAAACTCCCTGCTTATGCTCCGACTCTTCCTCCCTTCCGTAATGTTGTGCGCAAAACTCCCCGTACAACGCCGGGTAGCAGCCTACGACCTGGCATCATTCATTTCATTTTCACGCTCCGCTCGGCACCGCATACGCACACCGTAATATTATGATGGCTTTATTATGTTGAACCCGAGCGATTCACTTCCAGTTCAAACCCAACCTAGCAATAAACCAGAACCAGTACCGCGACGCGACCACGGATACGAACGATCGCACCGCACCGCTTTCGAATGGCCAAACGCTTTGAATTACCGACGGCAAAAAGCAGCCAGCCAGGAGTTCCTTTACGTGTACGCAGCCGGCAATACGGCGGGCACGCACACTACTGCTACATGCTTTGTACAACCCCAGAGGTAACAAACAACGGCCAGATCTCTCAGCTGCCGTTTTTCCTAACTTCCACCATTCTCCGCTCGATTCAAACTCCATGGATTGTAAAGTGGCTGGCTTATGCTCACACTCACTCACTCACGCGCACCCATCAAAACTCCGCCCTTTATTTTCACACCTTTATGGATTAATTTAATACACACTTCTGCTGGCCGGCAGCGCAGCTGGTTTTCCCGTTTTGGTGGCAGATTGTGTCCAACTCCGCAGGGATTGCGTTGCGGTAAATTTATTTTTGGTTTTTTGTTCTATTTCGCATGTAGCGAGTAAATAAAAATTTTTGTTTCGCGTGCCAAGTGGGTATACCAGCAATGTTGGCAAAACAATAATCCGCCTGGTTGCGGATATCGAGCAGTCACGTTAGGATTTGATTATTAATTATAAAAGCCGGTTTAGGCAGCACAAACGATACGGATGTTAATCGTATTCCACTTTTCATCTAAATTTCAAATCTGTTTCTGCAACGCTTAAAATTTTGATTTAAAAAAAATCAATTTTTTCAAGTGCAATCCTAATTAAACAATGTTTTAACGAACCTTTCACTCGTCAAAAATACAACTTTTTATATCGAAAGAGCTAGCTAAATTTAAATTATATTGAAAATGGCCGAGGCTGTCTGTTATAATATTATGAAAAAGCAAAACATACGATAATCCATGTGAAATAAAACGTGATGCAACGTTTTGGAGCAGAAAATCAACGTTAAGCGAGTTCAATGATCGAACGGCAACAATATCATTCATTAAATCATTATTCATATTGATATAAAACTATGATAGAGAAATGAAATTAATTGAGCGTTAGAAAAATGGAAAATGCTACTGAAGTACTTCTACAACTTCAATTTTATTAACAAACTTGACTCATCAAATGTTCATAGCTAATAGTTTAAGAGAAACAGATTTTTATCCAGAATCCCCCATCGCCTAACAACATGATTGTAAGTCGCTATTGTAAAATTTATAATTGGTTCGGTTTACTATCCTCACCTATCAGAATGATAATCGAGCATTTGGTATTTTATAATGCAATAATTAAAATACTACAAGGTATACAGCCCTAGGGTTGTTTGGAAAAGTGACGTTGGACTACACACTGTAATTTAAAGGATTTTTAGTCACAAAAGTTACAGAATCTGCAGACAGTAACAATTCGTTTGTACTGTGATTTAAGTATTTTTTAATACGCAGCCTCCCCATAAATTTTCTTTTTAGAAATATATTGAACAACACTCGAAAGAACTTCGATTACACTTAACGATATTGTGTAGTGTTTTTTTGTGCGAACAACATTTATTTAACAAGGCACAAGCGCGTCGTTGTTATTGTAGAAGCACCAAGAATGTCTCGCTGAATCAGAATTAATTCTATTTCCTCACAAACCAAATCGAACAATACCTACGTTGTCATAAAACATGATTTTGTCTTCTTTAACTCTGATCAAATTAAATTTTCTATATAAATCTTATTATGGAAATAATTTCGAAGCCGTTACATAGGTTCACTCATAGGTAAACATAGGAAGATATGTTGAACAAAATTATCAACAAATTCCAGCGAAAAATCATAACAATCAACAATTACAAGGAAGTTAAAGTTCGAAATGATTATTTTCTGTTTTTTGTTTGACAAGTTTTTTTTTTCATTTGCAAACAATTACATTCACTGTATTACGAAGACAGCTAATATACGTATGAGTTGTGAAGTTGAAAACAAAAATATATCATCTAACAATGTTGAAATGTGAAAAAGATTCTGAACAGATCCTAGTGAATCGACAAAATATTCAGAAGCATTCGCTGGCCCTTAAGCTTCTATAAATTTGTATTCTCGAAAATCTATTCTTTCGATCACGATCACCTATATATATATATATCGAAGATAAAATGCAAAAAAAAATCTTATGACCGTTGCGAAAATGCTCAATTCTTGTTGAGTGGTTTATGTTTTTCTAAGGTTACCGTATTCATGAAATAAACTTTCAATCACTATCAATGCAGCAGCATTGCAGTTTTTCCTTGATTTCACGGAAATAGAAGTCGTGTACCACTGCAATGATAGACGATGAGAGACTAGAGGCGCTCTGCTCCACATAATATGTATATTATACTGTACGGTATTGTTGCTTTTAGCAGCATTTTTTCTTTCAAGACATCAGTTTTTATTATGCTTTGGCAGCAGGTTTAGAAATTGTTCAAGTAAAAGGCTTGTTGTAAAACTTTTCGAAAGATCTTTACCTTCGAGACTTCAAAATAGTCTAAGTAAATGGAAGCAAACTTAAGTTGACCTGTTGGAACGGGGAAGCTCTGTCCGTTTTTTAATATTGAAACAGAGAATACCACAGGAAATGGTTGGTGTCTATTCACATCGTCTGTGCTAGGAATGCCCGCGTGTGATTGGTTCATTGTTCGCGTAAATTTCCTTGTAACTTTTAATCATTTTTCACCGTTAAGCAGTGAAATAATAATGATGACTAGCGTATTATAAAATTGTTACACATTTTATCTATCCAACAATATATTGGTTGTTGTTATCCATCATATGGTTATGCTGTTATTATCGTTTGAAATCTGACGTAACATTTGCCAGTGTCGTTTCCTATTTTACAGAATGCATCCCAGTATAGAAAACAAATACGTAGTCCCACGTCAAAAAACAACTGCTTTTGTTTTATATTTCTGCATCGAAGCTCTAGGACGTACAGCCTAATTTGACACTTCGAAATATGTAGTGTATTTTTATGAAGTTTAATTTTTCAACCGCAAGTACGATCCATAAATCTTTACAGCATGTAGCCCGGTCAAAGCAATTAAACAGGTTCTATCGGTTCAAGAAGATGGTCGACTTTGTGCGACGCTCGGCTAATAAATTATAGGAATAAAGTACACTTTTCACAAATAAAAGTCCTCGTAAACGCAACAAGTTACGGCTGGTGACTTTAATGTACTCAACGGTGTTTATTTTTCATAGTCACAGTTTTATTGCCGGCTGCGACGCTAAATGTTGATTCAACTAGATGTCAGTTTCAGCTCAATATTTTTATAGTTTTGACTTGTAAAATGGCGCATTTATAACGGAGAATGCCGTTCGTATTGTCATTCGCATTCCCTCTCTTACAGATTACCCTACCATGCAAACTAAAGCCGAGTTTAAACTACCAAAAGCATCCATCTCGGATGTGGCAAGCCAAGACAATGGTACCGTTCCTTCCCGTGGCGATTCGGACCCGATCCGCTTTGATTAGAGAGACGCATCTGCAATAATAGAGCGTGCAGTTTTTCACGCACAATGGGCTGCTACCTGGTCGAAAAAGTCAATAAGACAACATCTAACGATCCGAAACCGGCTATTCTTTTCGGCACAATAGATAGCTAACCATAATAACTACAATGCGTATCGTCGGCTGCTTCTTCGGTTGTTATGATGGCAATCTACTCAACATAACATCTTTATCGTCGGTGAGCTGCTGCAGTTGCATCTTCTATCGGTGTCTCTTATTCTTGAAAATGTTCACTGGAACGCTCTTTGCGTCAGTTCGAAATAAGCAACACCCATCCGGCCAACAAGGTCCAACTCGTACCGAGCGTGCCGAAGAAAGTCACCTACCGATTCTATTGAGTAGATATTCTAAAAATAAGTTTAATTTATCATTCCGACGTTTTGATACAAAGGGAAAACCACGGCGAAGAAACGGAGGAGTGGTTTGATGACAGCTTCCATTCAGCGGCTTTTCGGAGGAAAATCCGACAAAGATAGTGAGCGGCTCATTTGTGCCGGTTTTGTGTTGGCGACTTTGCGGTACATCTGCGTGTTGCTTTTCGCAGCGCATTGAAACGTTTCGAGCACGTGGCCAGCGAGCTCGGAGCTGTTATCGACTCCATCGTATATTTCACTGGATTAAGTTGAAAACAGTGCACGGTGATTGCTTTCATTCTCAATTATAGCAGATCATTTCAATTGTGAACAAAATGCCCTTTAAATGTTATGCGTAAGGTGCCAGTACACTAAGAACAATTGAAAATTGAGCAGCATTTTCACTGCGCACACGATTGCTCCACCAGAGAAAAAGCACAAAGTCCAAAACGTAAACAAAATTACCTATAACTGTCAGAAAAGCGAGGTTAAAGAGATTCGTTGAGATAGTCTATAGACAACAAACAATCGCATTTTATTAATCGCGCAAAGGAGGCTTCGAGTAATGGAAATATCGACAGCATGTAAAAACGCGATATGATAGTCATCACTATCAGCCAAAAATAAACAAAAATATAATAAGTTTCCTAGTTTTACTAGTTTATAAAGCTTATCAACTGGTATTTGCTCTCATATATCTTAAGTGAACCTGTAAGCAGCTGTATCAAGCAAAGAAACGGTAAGAATTGTATAATTCACTTAAATTTTCGATGCTTTCTGCTACACTACAGCTCCAGGCGATATGCCCCACCTCTAGTCTGACTAACATGTTTCATTGCTTTTGCGTTTACTTCTGAGACTTCAAACGCTGTTTCACTTCGCGTGCTGGGCTGTAGTAGAGGCATATGAATCTTCTGCATGGGGCATATTATACTGCCTCTGGGGCGTTTTGCCCCGGTAATTGGAAAGCTTGCGATTTAATCTTTTTCATAAGAAGTTATGACGTTTTTGTGTAACAGTTATTACAAAACAAGATAATAGCAGTGTATTGCCAACTTAATAGTGTATCCAACTGCATAAAAGATTTGCTGTTTATGATGAACATTAAGGCTGTGCGAAATTTCGCGGTTTTCAAAACTGAACGAATTTTTTCTCGAAATTCTTCAAAAAATAACAACGATTTATGATTTTCATGCAAATTATTTTCGTTGATTCATATTTGTAAAGGGGGTTTAAAGATAATTTGAGTTCAATTAAGTGGAGAAATCAGAAATGTTAAAAAACGGAAAACAATCAAAATAAAAAAAAATGGTAAACTCTAGATTTTTTAAAAGACCTAAAGCTTTGAAGCATTTTCGGACCTCAATTAAGGTTTAAAACAGCAGAAAAATGGATTCAGAAATCATAAGTTGTAACTATTCATAAGAAATTGTGTGCTCAATTTCGATAAATTTCGTTTAACTTCGAGAAACTCGAGATTTCGCAAAATTTCGCACACCCTTTATGAACATAACCAAAATATTGACTTTGTTACTTAGGAGCGGGGGAGTTTCAAAACTTGTTACCCTACTGGTTACCCCTAGACTTTCAATCAATCTGGCAGAATGCAAATAAAAAATCTGGCAATACTTTGATGATAATTCTGTGTGACAAAGGGTCATTTTCTCTGATGGAATATTTTAGGTACCGTAAACTGGGGTGACTTTGATCACTCTACTTCTTTTTTTGAATTTGTGATAAAAAGCGCTCGAAGAGCTTGATATTTGTCGTAGTCTTAAGTGATTCACATTTCCTGCTATTAAAAGAGTGTTTTTCGTACTAAAATATTAATTTAAAAATAAAGTGGATTTTGAGCGATTTTTATTGCATACACACAAACAATCGGTTCAAGCAGATGCAAAACAACAAGCTGCGATACGTAAAGTTTGTTTATTTTGGGCCCAGAGTCCCAATAGTCTCAATAGTGTATTACATTCTTCTTAACGACAACCCAAGACGTCTCGTAATATGCAACTTTGGACTATTGGGTAAGCCATGTTCCATGTGGACTAGTTTTTGGTGATTTCAGACCCCCTTTCCTCTTCGTGGACAGTTGTTTATGTATATTCTAAAATTTTGTATGAACCTTGGACATTCGCCAATATAGATTGTTGACGTGGAATGTGAATAGCCCCTTAATTGCTTTTTATGAGCATGAGCATGAGCATGATTGACCGCCCGCGGTTGCTACTCCGTTATTGCCTGAAAACCTGTTATTACACAAAGAACCAACAGATGATGCTCAGGACCAACATGCATCCTCAATGTGTAAAAACTGGAGATCTAAATCTTTATGTAAGGCAATACCAGCGCCGGCCGCATCCGAATGCAGGTTAAAGAATGAATTTGTATGGGAATATGTTGACGTGATACTCGCTTTATTGGAAGCCGAGAACACCTCTGCACTTCCGCGAGAAATCACTGGGATGTTGGAGGAAGGGCAGGGTATACAGCAGGGTTCGTTTTGGTAAACGATTCACTGATTTCGAGTGTCGGGTTCTTTAGACCAAATGTCGCGCCTACAAGTTCATTACATCCGCCACGAAATTCATAATGTGTTTCGAACTTTTTTAGTTTGATGAAGTAACACCACAGTAATAAGCATACGCAAAGATACTGGACTTAATCGGACATCTCCTCGTAAGATGATCCTCTTCATACCGAAAACTATTGCGCGTTGTTGATTTATCTGTAGATAATAAGACCTCATGGAATGTATCGGCGCGGAGTCTTTAGGGGTTTGGTCAACCAGACATTCAGTTTTCTACCTTACAGATCGAGTAGCGACATCTCTCGTATAGACTTCGTCTGTCCTAAAATAAAAAAAAACCTACGATACCGCGAAAAACACACCTGAAGTCACGAATATTTGGTAGAAAAAACAGGTTAAACTGTCGTTAATGGGCAGAGTTAATTAGATGAAGAAAGTATGAATGAACGGGAAAAAGTTTGCCAGATAGCTAGCCTCTAGCAAGTTATATACGATTTCTACACGACGTACCGTTATGAAAGCTATCAATCTCGTAATTACTATGCGCGCCGTACACAGTGGTAACAAAGAAACGTTATTTTCGCGTAGATTGATGGATGGAAAATCCGACAGTTTTTCGTGTAGGCAATAGGTTAGTCTATCAATAGTCTGTTTCACTGTTAATCACAATTAATATTATCATTCACACTACGGCAACTGGCGTAAGGACAAATAAGTAGTAACAACGCGGTTATCATTTTCGTAGACGCACGAGAGAATATTTCTATTAAATTTTAAATTTGGCAACACTCATGCATCCAAAGCTCGAAAAACATAAGAAAGCGCGTAAGCATAGGTAACAAAACTACATTCCTAATAAATTTGCAAAATGCCAACATTATCATTATTGGTTTTATGGTTTCGAGCCCGTGTCATCTTTAAAAAAATTTACCTTAATTTGCGTGGAAGCTAGAAAAAATGTTCAAAAGCTAAAGAAATCCAAAATAGAAATAAGAGAACATATCTAACAAAATAAAACCAACGCGTTTTTTTATTTGGAACTTTAGAGTATTTCCAAATCCAAATACACTTTCTTAGTCGGTGCACTTGTTTGGAGATATTCCATGTAATTATATTAAAAGTATATACGTGCGCATATGCGATAGTGTTTTAAAATCCGAATGTGAATCTAAAGATCCGTTTGTTTCAATACTGAATATATAAACTAGCTAAGTCCCATGCATATGAAACCTAACAATCCGATCAGGATTAACCGTGACAAGCAATCGGACATGTCCTTATCTCGGTTATCTTAAAGGTTTATTATATTAGGTTACCTGTTGAATGTCAAATCTGTCTAACTTTCTTGCATTCAAAATATAAATGACATTTGAAAAAATCCATCATTTATAAGCAAAAAATCCATCTTTTATAGGCAAAAAATCCATCTTTTATAGGCAAAGCTGCAAACATAACAACATTCATTTTTAAGCTAGATAAATCATACAACATATGCCCCAAAAAAAATCAGTTGAAATAATCAAATACAATAGATATTCCCACAACAAATGACAATTTGCATATGATTAATTGACTTATTAATTGATTAACACACCTAAAATATCAACTAACTAAGCGGGATGGATACTTTCATTAAACCTTGCTGTACTTTTTTAGATATTTTCATAAGGACTAAGAATATTTATTGAGGAACGGCTTGTTGTTAGATTGGGTCAGGTGTCCCTAATCTTGTCCACCACCATCGCGTTCTCCATAGTGAAAAAAAATCGCTGGTACAATTATAGAGAAACAAAAAACTGTATACTCATCTGTAGATAGCCCCTAGACTCACGTCGCCCAGTAGAATGTCACCGGGAAGCAGCACATCCAGAGCGATGATCCTGCTTCACGATCTCACTGTTGGTCCTACCAAGAAATTGAACCTTGGAAGCGGATTGTGCGCCACGCATTAACCGGAGCACATCCCGCCAATCCTATCCACTCTCCTCCTCCCAGAACCGCCAGAGCAGCATACGGCAAGTTTGCTCCAATCCTACCAACGCAAGGTCACTATCACTTCTCCCAACTTCAATCCTTCATTTTTCACGAAATTATTTAGAAAACACGCAACCACTTCATCTGACTCTCAACCCGTTCGGTTTTTAGCACTTCCGTGCGATAATAGCCCCTGAATTGCTTTTTATATTTATAAACTCATTCAAGTTATTTTGAATTGTTAAAATTTGTTAAAGCAGCGAGGTTTCACTTCAAATTCATCAAAACACCGAAGTGATCAAAGTCACCCCGGAATAATGATTGATGTAAAAATTTTAAAGCACCTTTAAAAACATCAGAACTGTTGCTAAACTTTTGAAGTAGTGACTGGATCTTGCTCAATGCATGCATGTACTAATTTTAAAAATGTCAAACAATTTGGTATTCAGTACATTCTTAAAATATTTAGGATATACTCAAAAAAATGATCAAAGTCACCCCAGTTTGCGGTATGTAAAATTTCACGAGCAAAATTGCAAAAATTTGTGCCAAATAGGGCGTGAGGTCACTTTTTAGAGATAAGTTACTAAATTTGTATTTTTCGGCAAATATAGCGCATCCCCCTGCTTCAGTCCATCCAACGTTACGAACGCGGCTGATGTCTCGACAGCTATCCGCACGCATGATTTCGATCCCTCCAGCGTCATACGACTCAGCTTAATTAGTTTCGTCGGAAAACCGTGATCCAGCATGATCTGCCACAGCTCGTTTCTTTTTACTGAGTCGTATGCCACCTTGAAATCCACAAACAGATGGTGGGTCTGCTGGTTATACTCCCGAAACATATCGAGGATCTGTCGCAGGGTGAAGATTTGATCCGTCGTGGAGCGCCCCTGTCGAATACCAGCCTGGTATTCGCCAACAAAAGATTCTGTTACCGGTCTCAATCTGAGGGCGGCGATTAGGCTGTCGATGTTGCAATAGTCAAGGTGCTCAACCCTAAACTGAAAGATCATGTTATTTATAGTACTTTGCAGAACATTTTGATTTTCTAAAAAATTGTTTTAAAGTTGCCCAAACGTGATTTATGAAAAAATAACTTTTTTAAGCTCTTTTACACTTTTTGCAATCCATTGAATATTTTACATGGTTTGGTTCAGCATAGCATTCAGTTATATGACTCACAGAGCTCATTAAACATCGCAAAAAAGTAAAATATTATTTTTTAGAAATTAATTGAAAGGAGAAAACAACACTACTACAAAAAAGAAAATATTTTCTGTGGATTCCTTTACAACTAGAAAAATCTTAAAAATCATTTCTTGGGTCAACAAGTATTTTCAAATAAAGGTGATCCATAGTATTTTTAAATAAGGGGATGGACCCCTTCGACAGAAGAACAAGGTGCTTCTGTAGACACTTCTTGAGTTAGATATCGCCGTTTACAGTCCCGGTAGTCGCGTGCGGCGCACTCCGTTCGCCACATGAGAAGACGGCTTGCCAAATTATGTATTTCTTGGCAAAATTTAAGAGTTTCTGCTTCCTTACTTTCTCGGGAACATTAAACGTGTGCTGGGCGATGTAGAACAGAGCCAATGGAAACTACCGGAAGCCCGCCTTCACGTTCACGGGGAAGTCTTATCATCCACGACGAGACGATGAACTACGTCAGTATCTACCCTTACTAACACGCAGACAATCCTGAGTAAAAATCCCCAGGATACCGATTAACACGGTGACGGAATCGTGAAAGGAATCGCAAACACGGAGGATTCCCACTCACGATTCCTATTCATAAATCCTAGAGCCATATACAGGGTATTCCTGAGGATTCTTTTTTCAGGAATCCTTTTCAAGGACGCTTACGTATCGTTTGTGTTCGTCCGGGTAGCTGTACAATTTCCGGCCCCGAGACTTTCTGTTCATCACAATTTGGATGCTTTTGCACTTTTTACGTATACAATCTCTCTTGGTCCTTGGCTCTCTGAACGAAAGACTTGGGCAGAATCAACTTTTAGGCCACATACCTGAACATTGAAGCATTGGGATTCCGCTGAAACGCTTTCATGACACGCTTATCATCCTGATTACTAATATAATCTCCATTCTAACCGCATGTCCCCTTCCGTTTGATGCTACGAGTTTCGTAGTAACGTTTATTCACACGACTCATCGTTGTCTGTACGATTCTGAGTTGTTGTCCGAAGTTCCGATGAGGAAGTTGCGGGTTTTCCAACTGTTTACGCAAAACAATTCGTGACGTTGTCTTTTGGATAACGGTATTTTTTTCAATCTTCAAAAAACGGGCAGCGATAAAACAAAAAAAAACCGTGGCTCTATGGTTAGCGATGTCGGTCGGCTAGCTCTCCCACACGGTTGTGATATCGGGTTCGATTCCCGATCGAGTCGCAAGAATCTTTTCGAGCTGGAAATTTTCTCGACTAAGCACTGGGGCACGGTGTATCGTTGTACTTATTCTACACATCGATCACGAATTCTCTCAACTGATAAAATCGAGACCGCTATTATCCCCCAGGCTAAGCGTGAGGTATTGTTGTTGATAAAAAAAAAACAGTATAGTATCGATACACTCCAAACTACTTTTACCCAAATTTTCAAAAGAAAATCCAAATGGGTAATTTCTCCGGGATGCAATTCGATGTGGGACACCCAGGCCTATCAAAAGACGCCATCTTTTATGAGCCGAAAATAACATGTAACATTATGGAACCACGGTGGGTTAGTAATGAAAATAGAGCCAAAAATATGTCACATACAACCCAGTTTATGTTGACTATTCATACCATCCACAGAGTACAAACATTAATGTTCATATAAAGGAATTTAAAAATAGTGTGGAAAAATTTGAATCAAAATACGTTAATACATTAACGACACCTATCTTGTGGTCCCCCAGTTGCACTGCATAAATATTGCCGTACCGATATTTTATTGATATCAGTGCTTGGTTTGTCAGTGACGCGAGTGCCACATAGCGGGAGCATTAACACTTACTATTTAATGACGGTTGCAACGTGCGTCTTGAACTGTCCTACAGATCAGACGTTTTTTCGGTTGCTTGTGGACTGGTCTTTGACTGCCTATAGCTTCAAAGTTTGTGTTTTGTCAGTGTGTCTTTTAAAGACTACCTGAAAGTTATTTCCCATCAGTCTTTCTCAAGACTACCTACTTTTGAATTTAACATTTGTTTTAACTTTTTTCGTATCACCTGAAATGGCTGGACGGAAAAAGAAACCTCGCATCGCTGCGGGGAGGAAAAGAGAGGCATCTCTTTCTGACACATCGAGTGTCTGTAGTGACAATCCTTTTGATATTTTGCCTGAGCAAGAAGCTGGTGAAATGGAAGTTATTAATAATGAAACTATACAAAATATAAAATCTTTAAAAAAGGAGAAAGTTCCACCTATTGTGGTAACTATTTCTTCTGAATTTAATATATTCAAGAAGGAACTTTCAACGTTTGTTTCTGACGTTAAAGTTACCTATCAAATTGGCCATAGAGGTGAATGTCGCTTATTAGCCGACTCAGTAAAGGGTCGTGATCGTCTTGTTCAGTATTTAACTGACAAGATGTACACATTTTTTACATATGACACCAAGAACGCCAAGCCGTTCAAGGTTGTCTTGAAAGGTCTCACCAACGATCAAACCGTTGATGAGATCAAACTTACTTTAACAGAATTACTTGGCATAGCCCCTACCCAAGTAATTCTAATGAAACAAAAATCACGAGGCGAAAACAGTCAGAGAACTGGAATTTCCCTTGTTAATTATTTAATTCATTTTAACCGCAATGAGGTTAACAATTTAAAATTTTTTGAAAAAGCACATGCTTTGTATAATGTGCGTGTAAAGTGGGAAATTTATAGGAAGTATGGCGGAGGTGAAAAGCATATCACCCAATGCCGTAGTTGCCAACGTTATGGCCATGGTTCCAAATTCTGTAACATGGACCAAAAATGTCTTAATTGCGGAGACTCTTCTCACAAAAAGGACACATGTCCTGTGAAAGAGAGTAAAAATTTTCGCTGTGCGAATTGTAACGGCAACCATATGTCAAATTTTTTTCAATGCCCAGTCCGTTTAGCAATTGTTAAGGCAAGGCAAGGTAAACAAAATTCAATTTCTCAATTAAAACCAACTTCAAAACAAAATTCTCCAAGCGTACCAGTGACGCATAGTTTACCTACTCCTTTGCATACCCGTTTAACTTATGCACAGGTTACAGGTAGTTCGAACATTATACCGCCTAGTGTTGGTAGTTCGAAAATGACCGTTAATATGGGTAAGCAAAACACGCTAGAAAATAATTGTACACCTATTACTCCAGCTAATATTGCTGCCGAAAATATTTTTTCTAATGTCAACTGCCTGGGGCCTATTACGGCAGGTAAACTTTCTTTTTTGCAACAGGCAATGTTCGATCTTATGAACGCCATGTTGCAGGCAAAATCAATGTTTGAAGCCATTCAAATAGGCACAAATTTTACTATTAAAATTGTTTCTAATTTAAAATTTAGCAATGATTTTAAATAAAACAATTAAAATATTAAATTGGAATGCTCGCTCATTGAAGGCCAATGAGAATGAGCTTTTTAATTTTTTAACAGTAAATAATGTGCATATTGCAATTATTACTGA
This sequence comes from Wyeomyia smithii, assembly GCF_029784165.1. Lineage (NCBI taxonomy): Eukaryota > Metazoa > Arthropoda > Insecta > Diptera > Culicidae > Wyeomyia > Wyeomyia smithii. The sequence goes on from NC_073696.1 coordinate 66,849,744, forward strand.
AACATTTTTGAAACCTAACATAAAATTAAAATATGATCCCAATTACGTGGTTCATAGATATGATAGGATTCAGGGTTCCGGCGGTGGAGTTGCAATTGTTATTCATCGCCGAATCAAACATCGTGCTCTTCCCCATCTTGAGACGAAAGTTATTGAAACTTTGGGAATTGAAGTTCAAACTGAACTTGGGATTTTATTTATTGCCGCAGCATATTTACCATTTCAATGCACACGCGAGCTCAAAAATTATTTTAAAGGTGATTTACAAAAACTCACCAGAAATCGTTCGAAATTTTTCATAATCGGCGATTTTAACGCTAAACATCGTTCATGGAATAATTCTCAAAGTAATTCCAATGGCAAAATTTTATTCAATGATTGTTCTTCGGGATACTATTCTATTTTGTCTCCGAATAGTCCTACATGCTTTTCTTCTGTAAGAAACCCTTCAACAATTGATTTGGTGCTAACAGATCAAAGTCATGTATGTAGTGATTTGATCACACATGCTGACTTTGATTCTGACCATCTTCCAATAACTTTTTCTTTATCACATGAATCAGTTTTAAACCCTATGAGCTCTGTTTTTAATTATAACAAGGCTAATTGGGAAAGATACAAAACTCATATTGAGAGAAATTTCAATAATGAGCTTGATTTGCAAAACGAAGTGAATATTGATTCCGCTTTGGAAGCATTAAAATGTGCAATTGTTGATGCCAGGAATTATTCTGTTCCAAAAGCTCAAGTGAAATTTGATACACCAATAATTGACGAAAATCTTCAACTTCTAATTCGTTTGAAAAATGTCCGCAGACGTCAATATCAACGTTCTCGTGACCCTGTTTTTAAAACTATTTATAAAGATTTACAGAAAGAGATTAAACATAGATTTACTCTTCTGAGAAATCAAAATTTTGAGACTAAAGTTGAAAAATTGAAACCATATTCAAAACCATTTTGGAAGCTGTCGAAGATTCTTAAGAAACCTTCAAAGCCTATCCCAGTTTTAAAAGATGGTGAACGTTTTCTTGTATCCAATGAACAAAAGGCTCAAAGACTTGCTCAGCAGTTTGAGAGTGTTCATAACTCAAATTTGAATTTTGTGAGTCCAATTGAAAATGAAGTCACACGTCAATTTGATTTAATTTCTTCCCAGAATTTTTTACCTGCAGAAATAATTGAAACTAACTTGCATGAGATTAAATCAATTATTAAAAATTTCAAAAATATGAAAGCACCTGGTGACGATGGAATCTTTAATATACTAATCAAACATCTCCCTGAGAGCACAATGGAATTTTTAGTGAAAATTTTCAATTGCTGCTTCAAAATTGCATATTTTCCCAAATTATGGAAAAATGCAAAAATCACTCCCATTTTAAAGCCGGATAAGAACCCAGCTGAAGTTTCAAGTTATCGACCAATCAGTTTGCTTTCTTCAATAAGTAAACTGTTTGAGAGAATTATTCTTAACCGAATGATGTCACACATCAACGAAAATTCAATTTTTGCAAATGAACAGTTTGGATTTCGCCATGGGCATTCCACAACTCATCAATTGCTCAGAGTTACTAATATGATACGAGCTAACAAATCTGAAGGTTATTCCACTGGAGCTGCTCTTTTAGACATAGAAAAAGCATTCGACAGTGTTTGGCATAAAGGTTTGATTGCGAAATTGCAAACTTTTAATTTTCCAATTTTCCTAATCAAAATTTTAAAAAATTATCTTACTGATCGAACTCTGCAGGTTGTCTATCAGAATTCAAAATCTGATAGATTTCCTGTCAAAACAGGTGTACCTCAAGGTTCAGTCTTGGGTCCAGTCCTGTACAACATATTCACTTCAGATCTTCCTGATTTGCCTCCAGGATGCACAAAGTCATTGTTCTGCGATGACACAAGCATTTCCGTAAAAGGAAAAAGTCTTCGTGTCATATGCAGTCGATTGCAGAAAAGTTTAGATATTTTTTCTTCCTACTTGCAAAAGTGGAAAATCTCTCCCAATGCTTCTAAAACTCAAATGATAATTTTTCCGCATAAGCCTAGGGCTTCTTTCCTCAAGCCAAACAATAATCACGTTGTCAAAATGAATGGGGTTATTTTAAGTTGGTCCGACAAGGTTAAGTACTTGGGACTAATTTATGATAGTAAAACTTATTTTCAAAAAGCACATTGAGAGTATACAAGCCAAGTGCATCAAATATACGAGATGTTTATATCCTCTCATTAACAGGAATTCTAAACTTTGTTTAAAGAACAAACTTTTGATTTACAAACAAATTTTTAGACCAGCAATGCTTTATGCTGTACCGATCTGGTCAAGTTGCTGTTCAACAAGGAAGAAAACGCTCCAAAGGATTCAGAATAAAATTCTGAAAATGATTTTGAAGCGTCCTCCTTGGTTTGGTACACTCGAATTACATAGACTTACTGGTGTTGAACCATTAGAAGCTATGTCAAATAAAATTATTAACAATTTTCGACAAAAATCGTTGCAATCCTCAATTGCTACGATAAGCTCTCTTTATAGCCAATAAGTTAGCAATTAAGTTAGTTGTAAGTTTACTTCCCCTTTTCTGACAAGTAGGTTTAAATCCCTACGAATGATAAGTCCTAATTGCGAAAGCAAACAAATCCTAACAATTAAAATTACAAATTTCTAACAGTGTTGAGAAGTCACCATTTGTGATTGGACACACATACTCATTATTTACTAATATTTATCATAAATACTTAAGCTACTAACAAATCCCCCCTTTAAAAAAAAAAAAAAATTACGGTTGCAAGTTTTTACACATCTTTCGAAAATAAAATGAAAGTCTGTTCTCTGTGATATCACTTAGAATCCACTACCAAATTCTGGTAATTCTTTACCGACAACGGCACCACTGCACTGATTACTCGAAAATGATCTCGGTAATACGGTTTACGAACTGACAGGTGTCGAGGAACCTACTAATATTGAAGTTGCTTTTACGTGCGTTATCGAAATTTCATTCATGAATTCAGTTTTGTAACGTCTCAAAAATTGGTCTATTGACTGCAATAAAATGTGGATTGATTGAGAATAGTACTGACGAAATATTTCGTAGAATCCAAGGTATTCCCGTTAGAGATTATGAAGCACAGATTCCACGTATCTTTCTTTTCACACCACACGAACTTCTTTCGCGACGGCTTGCTACGTTAAATATTGTTCGATGGATCAAATTGAATAGTGAATAACAGTTATAAAACGACAACAAGAAACAACAAAATCTTGGAATAACCGTTCTCAGCAAAAGTCCTGTTGGCAGTTGGCACTCGGTAAACAGTGTTGCCGAATTTTCGATAAGATACCAAACCACTAAAATATGTATATGCAGTGCTGCTGTATCATGGTTTTCACGACTTTTTCTGCTGAATTCTCAGTAAATTGATGTCAAACCGTAATAGCTCGGTAATATGCATTATTGAGCTCGACATACAAAACAAGTGTGATACCCAATATATGAATGAAATCCTTTGTACTTTATCTATATTTGAGCAGAAAGTTAGGCAAAAAATGACTAAACTCGCACTTCTCGCTGGTGGGGCTGCTACCAACCAACCCAACAACCAGAAACTAATGAATGGCGTGGCGGTAGAATCAAATATAATAAATAGAACACTGAAAACAGCTGCCTCTTTTATCAAGGCACAGAAACAAATATGAAAAAGTTTACTTTTAGGAATTTTGCCATCTTTTGTTAAAAAAAACTTCCTTATATAACTGTAAATAAAGTTTATAAAGTGATCACCCGATTATATCACACCCTGATGATTTTTGGCGTGATAAAATAGGGGAAGTGATAAAATCGGGAAATTTTTGAAATTTTATTTTTTTTTATTGAAGATGTTAAATCAATAACTATACGTAAAATCAGTGATTTTCATTTTTATTGGAAAATTTATCTGTGAAAACATATGAAAAAAGCTGCAGTTGTTTTTTTATAAATCATATACATATCTGAATAATGACAAAAGATAGAGAAAAGTTGTCAAGGGATGAATTTGAGAAAACTGACTGAGCTTTTATAAAAAATACTTTAAAAATTCAATTTGAGATCCTGTACTGAAAAAATTAATTTCAAAAACAAAAAGTGACAATAAAAAATCGATCATCACTATTTTTTTAAAACATTTTCCAGATAGATAATTCAGTTGCCCAAAACTTTTCTGAATAAACCTAAAAAAAACCTAAAAAAATCGATGTAAAGTTGCAAATAAATTACAATTAAGTTTTTTATTCGTTCATGTTTTTGTTTGAATTGGTAAAATTAATTACTTGCTTTTTTGTAGCGCAGTACCATCAGCAAAATATTATATGTTTTCATAACACTAAACTTTGCCGAAGACAGCATGCTGCTATCTCTCACATATTGCAACCAGAAAAATCTCAAAATGTAAATAACGATTTTTAATGCCTTCTCATAGAAAACTTTATATTGCTTGCAATATGTAATAGATAGAAACATGACGTCTTCTATAAAGTTTCTTAATTTGAGATCACCTAATACTTTGCCTAAGACACCAAGCGTCTATGTTTATCTAATGAAAAAGTAAATATTCTCACTTTTAGGAGGATTTATCACCCAGCTTTCTACATCAAAAGATGCGTTTTTAAATATTTTGAAACTTCTCCGAACATATTATACGGTTATAATAAACATTTGTATCACTATTCAATTATTCGCCCGAAAACAGCAAAATGTAACATTGTGCATCGGTTGAATTTTTAATGTAAACTACATCCAGAATGATACACAGAATTATGAAAAATATCTTAAATATTGAAGCGTCATAGAAAATCAGCTCTTATTAAATTAAGTTGATGATGATGGTCATTACAAATGTTGAAAAAACTCTTTAGAATTTCTTCAAAGAGGCAGTAAAATATACCTAAAATTTTCATGGCAATAAAATTTTTTAGTTTTAAAATTTGGTAATAAAATTAGGCTGGGACATTCTAATATTAAGATATCTGTTTAGCTGTAATGGTAGCACAGACAAACAGATGTACCACGAAATTTATTTTCGTGGAATAAAATAACCCGCTGCAACGGTGGTGGCACTGATATGTGTTTTCTCTTTGAATTCTGCTGACAGTTGTCAGGCGCCGTGATGCCAAAAACAGAAGAAAGGGTTTATTTTTTGTGGAATACGTCAAACAGGTTTCGCAAAAGTTAGTCGGAACCACAATTTCCTTAGAATTTTATGTGAAGTGGTACGTCTGCTTGTCTGTGATAATAGGTCAAGTTTGAGTTTTTGTCTCATTTTTGCCGTTGGCTCTAACATCGATTAATGTTTGTTTGCAATAATAGCAAAAAAAGAAGTAAGGTAAGAACACTGATAAGTTAAATTTCATCATTTTTTTCCAAAAATCATGACTATTGAATATAAGTTTCCAAATTTTTGCTTGCAATACAATTCTATGATTGAAAAAAAATGATAACTGCAAAACAAAACAAAATCTTGAAAAAATGCACTGTTTTCAGAGTAATTTTACAATCAAAAATCAAAATTATTCCATACTTTCAAATGTGTTGGCTCTGGCGTTTGGTTGTTGCATAAAACCAGACTTCCTGTGCACGTGCTTTTTTCTCAAGCGACGAGAGAAATCTTTCTAGAATTTCCATGTACGTGCGACGAGACGAGACAACGTCACATGCGATTTGCAGGTTGCTCTTTCGCTTCTCTTTCGGTTCGGATTGCGATGCGCAAGCGATGTTTCGTCGCACTACGAATTGAGCGAGACGCCTGTACTGTACATACATGATACAACTCGGGAGACTTTCTCGTGTACCAGGCTCAAAGTAATACTTATTTTGTGCTGTTCATGTTCTGTTAGGAAAAGTCAATTTTATTCGATTTAAATGGAACTTTGCACTGGCAACTTGGCAAACTGTGTATTTTTTTAAACTTTTTGGGTCAGAGTGAATTGTTAATGAACACATGATCTTGGTTGGCAAAAAATAAAGTTAAATAGTAAATTTTTTTCAAAGCAACCCACAGTGGTCTAAACTCGAAAAACCGTGACCTTTTTAGATTCGACTGTGAAATATTGATTGTATGTACCCAGTGTCTTCAGCAAGTTTATTCCATATAACAAGGCCTTTCTTTTGGCATTTTCGGTTTTTTTATCAATCCCCCTAGTAGTTAGATATAAAAACTTTTTTTTCTAATTTTCAAAATACCAGATTGCTTTCTTCAGCAAAGTTGTAGGAAAATATATTAGAAAAAAAAATTGCTGAACACTGTAATCTTCTAACTGTACGTCTGATATGACGAAGCAGAGTTTTACAAGGAACACTCCTCAAAATTAATTTTTCGGCCATAACTTTTTCTGTAATCGTCGAAACAATTCAAAATGTTCTAAGGTTTTGTTCATTCTACTAAACCTTGCATTTTCGTAGAATATATTGGTTTGCTATTTTTATTTGTTGTAAAGATATTTCTAGTTTTTTTGCTGAAAATAACCATATTTTGAGTCCATATTTCTGCGAAGGTTGCAGATAGTAGCAAACCAGACTGTATGTATTTGAAAATTTGTCAAAAGAAATGTATTACTCATAAGAGTTCAACTGTTTCTAGTTGTCCAACCGAGTACTGAATGAAAGGAAAACACCCCTCAAAATTAGTTTTTTGTCCATAACTTTTTCTGTAATGTTTCGACGATTCTAAGATGTTCTAAGATTTTGTTCATTCTGCTAAACCTTATAAACAAATGCTTTGACAACAAAAGCTAGTCGAACTTTTTGATTGAAAATGTTTACTAAAACCTCTTAAAATCATAAACATTATTTTTTTCTTGGAAAATTACATCTGGTTTTCTTCCGTTTTTAATCATTTTTAATAAATACTTCAAATAGTTAAATATTAGGGATGAAATTTTGAGTCATGAATAAAAGAGTCCCTGCGTTGCTTAAAGATGCACCATTTCAAATTTAACTTTTTTCTTCAAAATCAAATCAAATCAAACGGGAAAGGGTTACAAAATCGGATTTCTCAGTTCTTTTTTTCTCAAAATAAGTTATTTAGATAGACATTTTAGTCCAAAAAGTGCGATGCCCGCCTCCACCCAAAATCATGAGAGCACGAATGGTTTGCAAAATGTTTAATTTGATTTTTTTATAAAACTTTACCTTCAATAAAAATATTTACATTTCATTCCGCCATCCTGAAATTTAAACTAGAAATTTTGTTATAACTTCGGATTTCTTCGAAAAGAAAATGAGAAAAAAATTAACTCTTAATTTTTGTTTGTCAATTAAGATAAGGTGTTTGTTTATAATTTATTTTGACCAAAAAAGGTTTTTTTGCGGTGTATTTTTTTTTGTAAGCATTATTAGTTCCCTGCAATTCATTCTCAGACAGTTTATTTTGTACAACTGAAGGATTCTGAGCTACAATGCTTTGAATCAAACATATACCAAAATACTTATGTTCGTTTAATAAAATTCTCTTGAGTCTGAAAAAATTGCCCGTCCGCGAAAAATATTCAGTTTGTTAAGTCAGGTACGTGTGCTGAGATTCAGCCAAATCAAAAATGGTAGATATTCGATGATGATAGGACATTTGGCATGATAACACTCAGGACTCAAATTGACGCAGACTATCTTTCTAGGATTAACACTCCGCAGTTGACGAATCGAACGTTGAAATGGTTGAAATTCATTCATAAATTCCATGTTGCACATTATAAAACATATATTTACTAGATAATATAACACCGTAGCATTGAATTGCATTTTCGTCTCCGGTATCGAAAGCATCATGTATCAGCGACATGATTCGAGCAACGCGTCTCCCACAGTTACTCAAAGATTTGTGTCTTCGATACAGTATGAGCCCTCAGACCCTTCTGGAGGTGCATTAGTTGGAAAATTTCATAAAACAATGTTACTAAGATTATTACAAAAGTTCACATCGTTGCACAAGGTAATATTCCCCTAACAGCAAAAAAAGATCAGATTACTATAAATACGAGTATATATAGTCGCACTAGAGTTAATGTGGCTTCAGAATCATATATCTGATTTGCAATATCTATACCTTATTTGAAAATTCTATCCAACACCTTTACCCCCAACATGTATTGAAAAATATAAAATTGATTATATTGGTTTAGTGGTTCTGTTATTTTCAACTCCCGAAAGGCTTGTACTCGAATTAAAAATCACATCTCATCTTATCACAAGTAAAAAACTGAATATGATTTTCTTTGGAATGGTTTCTATTATATAATAGTCAATGACATTTTAAACGACGACAGAAACTCACAGCATCTCCACGTTAACCAACATAACACTCTGCATCTAATATATTTTTTTTAGTTAAAAATACCATGCATTTTTATACCGTTCGCAAAGAAAATAATAATATATAAATATGGTAACAAAACGTTCTTCATTATTGTTAACAAAAGTCGGATTAATCAACATATGGATTGATAAACAAATGAATTAGTTTACACACCATTCGTTATTCAAACGGTGCTCTGACGCAAGCTCCTATAACACCGTAAATAATAAATCACATAAAATCTCCTGCCTTCATCCCTCTGGGCAAAATCAATTTCTTCCTTGCGCCATCAGCGCAAAGCAATATGTGAAACTAGCTCGCGAGACGAGCTCACGAGAATTTGCGCGCAAGCTGTCTCGTGTGCGCAACGCCCATGCACCGCGCTCGTTACGTTGAGAGACGAGATATCTTCGTGTACGTAGCAAAAGAAATAATTCCATGCGTAAAGACATGGCTCGTACGTATTGCAAGTTCTCTCGTTCGCATGGGGCGCACAGCACAAAACGACTGAATGAGAAACGAGACTTGTAGCGCAAAGCGCATTGTCTCTTTTTTGTACGAGCGAGATTTCAGGAAGTCTGCATAAAACTAAATCTACTGTACAATACAATTCGTTCACAGGTAGTTAACGGTGTTGAGCAAGAATCAGAACCAGAAATTCAGCAACGCTCAACGTTAGTTCGCTAACCAGGAACGATAGTGATAGACGATAAAAGTGGTAAACGAAACATTCACTGATCACTAACTGTAAATATTGTTGACAGCAAAAAGTAACGGCTGGTGAATCAGAGCCTTCACGTGTATCCAGCTTTCCACGAGCGGTAATGGCGCATATATTTGACATTTCATGGAGGTTGTCAAACTCATGACCTTGTTATAAGAATCTAAAAAGTAAGGATACACGCCGTTCACCATAGCGGAGTTTAGAAACTACCAGTTCACCACATAGCAGCTGTCACTTCCTGAGAAAAAAATTGAATTAAACAACCTAGTCACGCACAATGAAACAGAAAATATTTGAAAACAATCCGACAATATTGTGATGTTCTGAGTAATAACAGTGCGCTACTTTCTATTCATTGCCAATTTCTTATGAATATCCTTTTTTGCAGCATATTAAAGAATCAGAACAAATCCACCGCAACGCAACGCATTCCCATCAGCCGTAGTGTCATACTTCAAAGTACAACCGCCGCAGTACATTTTGAAAACTTCCCCGAAAAAGTAGATTCAAACCCACTTCCCCCGTATGATTGCTCGGTAACATCCCACAAATTCGTTCACTACGAGCCGCCACACCGCCGCTCCCGGCAACAATAGCAGCGCAAGGAAAAAACATCATTCAGCAAAGCAAGTGAACATGATGGAAAATGGGTTAAAAACTATTCCAATAATGACAGTTCAACGACAGCAGATGAAGGGTAACAATCAAGCGCGTACGTACACCGGAGCCGCTTTATTAACCCCAAATTAGAGAGCGTTCCGGGAGAGCCAACCGGGAAGAAGAAGAGTGTCAAATTTACCAAAGCAGAAGCCGCCTCCGTTCGATGACGGCAGCAGCAGAGGCAGCTTCTTCAGAATCAGGAAGGCGAGAGGGTCACCTTCATCCTGATCCTGTGTATGCCGTGTGCGTGCTTTTGTATAACGAGATCGCAACCCTTTTCTTTGAGCAGCTTTTTCGTTGGCTCTTTTGCTATAATTTTTGCATGATTGTTTGTTAAATTGCAAAAAAGTACCGTTATCGTGCTAACCAAAATAGCCATTCCTTTAAATTTACGATAAATCATACAAATGTAAAGCAAACTTTATGTTAACTCATGAAACCACCAAGCGTGATAGAGAATTATACAATAAATCGTGGCCAGCGTCATATTTTTCAATGAAACTGTATTTTTCTACTACAGCGCTTCCCATCGCACCTCAACAAACTGTGTCCTATCGAGACTGTTTTTCTCAAATGATAGACAAAAGATGCCGACAATCCGGACAACTCTTTCTTCAAATAGGGCTGCTTCTGTGGCTTCCATTCCATCGACACAATGAACCGCGGATAATAAACTAAATAATAGAGAAAATAGGAAAATTACCCGCCCTCAAAGTGTCTTGCGAGAAGCGGTCGGTATACGCTCCGCTCCTCCCGAGAGGCTTCCTGTGCAAGAGTGCCAATGCGCCGCGCCGGAGGATGTGCCCTGAACACTTTGTTTAGCTGCCACTGCTGCTTCTGGTGCTGCGCCAATCGAGCCCTCCTTACCTTGCTTGCTTGTTCATCTCTTCCCAGAGAACCGTGTTATGATGTCTAACGAAACGGAACGGTTCCCTATTATTCAAATCCAAAATACACAACGTAAACATCTTTCCGTCTGAATCCCTCGCGGCGAACAAAAACCCACCACTGCCGGGTTGTGGAAAGTTTTGCCTGCCGGGAACTGAAGCGAGCCCGAAAAAAATAACATCAACACAAGACGAGAAAAGAGGCAGAGACCTTACCGCAAATCTGTCTATCATGTCCGAAGAGATTATTAATTTTCAGTCGCGCATCACAGCGCTGTTGTGCTCCTGAGGCTGAGGTCTATCATCAATAATGTTTGCCGCCACCGACCGTCTAGTTGCCGCTACATTCAATGCGATCCTGTCCTGACGACTGCCGTCGCCGCGCAGCTCCCGATTCAACCCCATTCAAAGTGTGCCGCACAGTAACTTACATACATTCTTTTCAACGGTTCTTTGTGCCTAATCTCAACAGCAGCGCTTGAATTACCTACATGTGCAACCTTCGGCAGAGTCTTACGAAATCCGATTGCATCTAATTCGCGCATCTTTTTCAATTATTTCATTTGATGTTCAAAGAAAAATCATTCTTCTTTCACACATAGGTAAATATCTCCCGGCCATCAACAGAAGTTTCGAATTACATACATTTGCCCTAATTTGTTCGTTTACAAGCTTTAAAGTTGATACTGGATCTTTTCAATGTAAAGTAACTCCAATACATACCTGATATTGCGTCGAAATTATTGAAAAATATTCAACCGATCAATGTTTGGTAAAATCTAACAATCAATTCTTTGAAGCCATTCAACACTTATTGGAACGTACCGATAATATGCATGTGATTGAACAATGTCACTCGACAATCCATCAATTGTTACAATCACGGTAAACGAGCAAAGATTTTGCCGCCATCTTCAGTAAAACAATGGAACATTGAACATTCTTTAACTGGCTTTTTGTAATCAATACTTGCATGCATGCGTGTAGTGTACACACGACTGAATAGTTGCGCCACTGCTTAAGCGAACACATAAACCAAATCTTTGTTCGAATTACGATTGTATTAGTCAAGAAACCAACCTCATTGAATAAAGATGCCTGCAGTTTGCCCTGTGACTGTTACCCACGATATTGACGTATAACAGTTTAACTAAAGGCAAAAGACTGTAACGAATATTTTGAGGTGAAACGGTACTGAAGCCAAAAACGGCTGAGTTCGAGCAACCACTTCTAATTTTCAGAAGCACAAGACTTGGAAATAGATAATGCGTCTCTGTGAAAACGCTATTTTATGTTAGCTTCATCGATGTGTATGTGGTGTTCTTGAAAATCCGAGGTGGTGGTTCGAAGTCGGCCATTTTTGGCTTCAATACTCGAAAACGCTTTAATTCAAAAATCCGCGTTATAAAACCACGGAAATTCGAAAATCCACTTAAAAACATCGTAAAAATCCGTGCAAAAAAAACGCCCAATCAAAAACCTGACTGTATAGCTTTTACGCATTGTTTTCAAAAAATATATACAATCACTTTCGATTGAACGTATATTGCGCAGAAACCTATTTAAGCCTACTTTCGATGAGAGTGTATAAGCATTTATCTTTCAGGTTTATTCCAAAAATTCATTTACTGATTTGATTTTTAGTAATTTTTTTAAAAATGTCGGACCACACTCCCAGCTTAAAATCTTTAAAATCGTTTTTGGCGAAATTTACAAAATTACTGCTATAAATTTTGACAAATACTCCACTAAATATCTGAGTTGCCGGCAATTGGGTTGTTTAGCTATACTAATTTTTATGTATCATTCGACAGAACTGCGTTTTTTTTCTGGTAGTTGGGTTGTTTAGCTACTCACGGATTTCTAATTTTTATGTATGTAATTTTCTGAGCAAAACATGATTTTTTTTTTAATTTTGAATCATTAAATAAAAAATAAAAATCGCTGAAAAGTTACCAACTGTTATTGTAGCGATTTCGAGCAGTTCCAATTCGTGATTTATAAATGATTAAACACGTTTTGCTTAGAAAAAAATACTTTTTTAGCTGATATATAAAAATCAGAAGTTCGTATACAGTTCAACAACCCTATTAGATGCGTGGGATTTGAAAAAAAAAATCTTCAAAATTAATTTCGTTTACGTTTTAGTCTTGTGCCGTTGCCAAAGCGGCCGGAAAAAATTCGCGACCCTCCAGATTACCTCCCACGCCCGAAAACTGGGCGAAACCTGGGGATTTTATCTATTTTTCCGAGCTCCGAGTATGTACCTGTATTTTCTCTCTTCCTAAATTAGGCTGATACGAATTTCGAATTCATTTTATGTCCAAGGTAATCAAAATTTGTAAAGGGTCGAAAAATAAATAACACCGAGAAGCAAAAAAAGAACATCTTTAATGTAAATTTGTATGCAAATTACGATGTTTATAACTTGCATTAACATGAATGTTGAAAAATAACACTTTTTCATTATTATTAATCATTTGGCTTGCCTTTGGACGACACTCTTTTTATCGCTGGACTTGTTTGTTGCTAAATTCAGTACACTGTCTTAAAACCAAAAATGTTAACAAAACGGCTTGAGCTTTTCTCTTCCCCTTCCGATTTGAACATTTTTGAAGATGACATAAAATGAAAATAAAATTTGCATCGGCCTTAATGCAAATATGAAAATTGTAATACCGTAAAGCGCCATAATTCTGTGCTGCTTCCTTATTCTGAAGTTCCTTGTGGGGTCCCCTTTCCAGTTGTCGAAATTTCATTAAAGGAATATGACAATAAAAAATATAAGTTAGAGGAAGGTTATACAAGGGTTGTGTAAGTTTTATTGAAAATTCAGTTATTTTAAAGTTTCACGAGTTTTTTTTTATTTTTTTATTAGTCATGACAAGTGATCTTTTGTGGGGGCCCGGGAGCCATGGCCCCCCTGATGCCTCCCCCTCCCCCATCCTAGATCCGACTATTGACATCATAACGTACAAAGGAACTTTTTCAAACAGGAAACGTTTTGTTTCCCAAATTTCGGGTACCAAAATATGTATGTTGTTTTGTTTTACACTCTGTAACTGCGATTAAATAAACCTCATCGTCAGGAGATATTTTAATCGATTACGTCTACTATAGTATATCAATCACTATCGTTCAAAAGCGTTCAGCTACAATCAACTAAATCTAAATTTTTGCTCTGAGTTTAAGGTAACCGAAAATATTATACGACATTATTGTCAATGAACTCAACATTCATATCACAGTTTTAATTTCCAAAAGAAGATAATAGAGGATATTCTCATTACTTTATTAGGTTGTTGTTTTGGAAATTGTGTATAGTAATACAACAGACAAACAGACGTGCCATTCGATGACGATTACATCGACCAGAAAAATAACGACAATTTTGAAATTTTGCTTAGTGGGCAAGATGGCCGCTAGTGTCGCTATAAGTAAGCGTGCACATTAATTATCAAAGACAAAAACCATCAGTAATGCCACTTGTGTTGATTTAAACAAGTGGCGCACCCATTAGCAAAGACAAAAACCGTGTTACGAAAATAAGTTAGCAGGCAATTAGCTCACATGGTGGCGTATGAGTGTAACGTTTCGAATAAGGACGAAGATTTTACAGGATTTTTGTACGAAGAGGCACGTCTGTTTGTCTGTGGTAATACTGATATCTGCTTATAGCGAATTTATTTATTCCACTGCGTACGGGCAAATCTGCCGAGCAATAAAAAAACGGCATCGCGATTTACGACGCAAGTAAAAAAGAGATGCCAAATAATTCGTCCCCTTTATGCTAGAACTAGATAACTCGAAAATTGACGTTTCGAGAAAAACGAGGTTGAAAATTTGACGTATTCTGGTGATGATGATTCAAATGCAATTATTAAAGGTTCAGATTTTATGAAACGCATCCATATCGTTTCAGGCCCGTTATAGCAACGTAAAAATCAACAAAAAACCGAGTTATTTAGTTTTACTACAAAATACGCTTGTTTTTCGTTGAGATATCTAGTTTTTTAATTGATGAATAACACTTTTTCTTGTAATCGTGTTTCAACGAGTTTTGGATATGTTATAGAGCACGACGCGATAAATATGATGGTATACTTAACTCAAAATCGACAAATTTCGAGTTATCTAGTTCTAGCATTAAGGGGACGAATTGTTTACGAACTAAGCACGTGCGGTATTGGGTTGAAGCTGAAAAATTTTACAGTGCGCTTCGAGCAGCAAGCCGGGTAGTTAGTTCGACAGTAGTTAGTGCGCTTCCAGGTCAAAACAAGGTGAGCTGATGGTATAAAGAAATTTGCTATAAGTATATTACTTCGATTTGATACAACATTATTTGTAAAGAATGAAGAAATGTTTCAAAATTCATTTGAGAATTGTTGTCTACTGTTGTATACATGCATCTAGTTGAAAAACTGTAAGACTATATCTGTTGATACAGAGGAAACCATCAACGACACTGGATTTACTACACGCAATCGTACCCTATTTCGAAAACCAACTGCTTCGCAACCTCAGCCACAGGGGTAAACTCGCTTGACGCAAAACGTCAAATCAGCAGCAATTCCGAAGTTTTGATTCAAAAATTCGGTTCTCTTTCTCTGCCATCTTTGAAAGCCGTGACGATCGAACAAAACTTGTGCAGATACCGTTTTCCGGACTGGTGTGCGCGTTTATTTTCGTTTAGTTGCTTTATTTCGTTTCAAATAAGTGCCGTGAGTATGAATATCGCTCGGTGACGAAGTGAAAACCCCAAAATATTCCGAAGTTAGTGTCGCGAAACGCAGAAAAAAATTGCGGAAAAGGGCTAGCCGCTAGCGCTACAGCGAGAACTTTTCTAGTTCCCCTTGCTGCAGCCTGTCATCGTACATTGCTCTTTGCCGTAAACTTCGCGGGAGTATTTTTTTTTTTTGCTTTCCTGCTCTTTACTGTGAGCAGCAAGCGCGCATGTGAATGTGTGTGTTTTGGCTGTTAAAATTTTCGCGTGGAAGAAAAACGTAAACAAAAATACACCAACGTATTTTTCACATTCATTGGATTAGCACTTAGCAGAGCTGTGTTGGTGTGTTGTTACTGGTGCAGTTTCAATTTATTTCTGATGAATGGAAAATTCAAAACAAGGATGATTTTTCTTTTAAATTGAATGAAAATTGTGAACACGCTTGAGGTTTCATCAAGGGGTAATAAATATTTAACATTGATTGCTTCGTGTCAGCTGAAATTTATAAAACTGCTTTTGAGAAACAGTTTCAACAAGGAAAAAGTGCTGAGGTAAGTACTTTCCATGCATATATATATATATATATATATATATATATATATATATATATATATATATATATATATATATATATATATATTTATATATATATATATATATATATATATATATATATATATATATATATATATATATATATATATATATATATATATATATATATATATATATAAATATATATATATATATATATATATATATATATATATATATATATATATATATATATATATATATATATATATATATATATATATATATATATATATATAAATATATATATATATATATATATATATATATATATATATATATATATATATATATATATATATATATATATATATATATATATATATCATATATATATCACATAAATTATTATACCACTCTACATGATAATGCAATTCTAATAAGAATGTAGATTGTTAAATGTGAATAAGAATTATGATATGGCTAAACAAATGGACTGAGTGTTACAGTTTTCATATTTAACCCTGATCAAATATTGTTTTACTAGTTCAAGCTTTCGTAAGGTATCATCATTATAGAGCCACCATAAAGATTAATTTTTACATAAAATAAATAAGGCTCTACTGCAAATCAAAGTTTTGTGATCATAAACAAAAAGTAGTATCCTTCGAGCCGGATTTGAACCAGAGACCTATGGATAACTGCCTTTGACGAGGAGTTTTTCATTTCCAATCTACAGTCCACCGCTCTACCAACTGAGCTATCGAAGGCTTCGTGTGTTGATTTTTGAGCAAGCGTTTCACTTGAACAACATAACAAAACAAGTTTGAATTGTCTGCAAGCGATCGCGAAACGCGGTTCACCGCATGCCCTTGCGGCCGTGAAAGTAACTGTCGCTGACATAAAACTAGGCTCTCCGTGGCTCCTTCGATAGCTCAGTTGGTAGAGCGGTGGACTGTAGACTATCTCATGAAATGAAACTGTAGTGATCCATAGGTCGCTGGTTCAAATCCGGCTCGAAGGAACGAAGCTCTTTTTTGCTCTCTATCGTGACGGTAATGAAACTCTAATCTGTCCCAAGGCTGCCTCAACTGAATAGAGCTATCTAGCAGCTACTATTATTTTGTTACACAATAGTCGGCCAAAAATAAAGTTGACGCCGGAATCGCTCAAGTTCGACACTGTCGTCGCCCAGTTTGACCAATATGTCGCGCACCACTCTCGAAAGTAATCAACGCCATCGCCAGCAAATGACCGAATGACACCGCCCGCTTACAATCACGAATTTGGCACACGCTTTTGATTTAATCTGATCTGACTACGGGCTGCTTGTTGCATTCTGTACACAAGCAGCCACATCAACACGTCTCAGTGCAACAAACAAGCATTTATTCACTCTTCGATGCAAAATATGTTGCATCTTCACTACCGTTTCCCCTTCAAATTAAATTCAACCAAGCACTGTACATTTCCCTGCAGCAGATGTCAAGGTCAACCAATTTGGGGTCACCGATGGTTTTTACTATTTTCTGTGAAAATTGTAAATTATTTAGAGGCGATAGGTTGAATGCATATTATGCAAATTACTCCGTGTCACGTAATTACGGTGTGAAACGAAGATAAGAACAAGACATATACCGCCTTCCAACGTCGAGTTGAACGAGGATTGCATGATATTTACGTTGGCTCTTGTCTGTATGGCTTCTGTTTTGGAAGGTCAAACTTTTATAAACTGTACTCGAGTATGCAATTGCTATAATGGGCACTGTACGCTAAGATATTTTCATGCAGTTGCAATTTTATTGATTAGAAGCGGACGTCCGACAACTTTGTAATTCATGCGCGTACGATTCGGATGTTTAAAATAGATTTGGGCAAAGCTCTATCTATCGCTCCCCGTCGTTTAGTTCTAGGTCGTTTTGCTGATTTGTGTTGCTTTTTCATTCACGCATTTCGCCAGAAAAGCTCAAAACACTACAACGCTATTTAGAGTGCTTGTTTAGTCAGAAACTCCAAGGCAGTTTCGTAACAATGTTGTACAGATTACGCCATTCGTAGGAGGTCGGAGCAAATCAACTTTAAAGAGGAGCTCGTTCATAGGCGTAGCCAGGGGGGGTTGCCCCCCAATTCTGGCATTGGTGCAGAATTTATTTTTGGCATTGGTGCAGAAATTTTTTTTTGCAGAATAACGCTAAGGTAAAATTTCTTTTACACACCAAGTTCCCCAAGACGGTGCTGCTGTGGCTGACAATCAGCGTGAAGGGGATGTTAAACCTGCTCTTCTTTTGCTCCGGACTGGCCGAGAACGGGGGAATTTATAGTACGAAGTACCTGCCGGAAGTAGCGTCGTTCACCAAAAAATACCATAAGGCCGAAGACACGGTGTTTTGGCCGGATTTGGCGTCGGCTCACTATTCGAGGCGATCATTTGAGGAAATTGAACGGCTAAATGTCGATGTGGTTCCCAAGTTGGTGAACCCGCCCAACGTCCCCAAGTTGCGTTTCGTCGAAGATTTTTGGCAAGCCTTAAGCGTAAGATCTACTCCAACAATTTTGTCGCGAAATTTGAGGAGGAATTGATAAATAAAATGAAAAAAGATTTTGAAAACATGCCTACACGCATATTTTCATCCGCCATGGCGAACGTTACGGTTAACTGCCGAAATTCCGCACGCAAGATCGTAGATTTTTTCTGCACGTAAGCTAGCATAATTACCTTCCATAGGAAATTAATCAAACCTTATTATCTGTCTTAGTTATTTTTTTACCACCATCCAAAAAAAAATCATTTTTTTAACGCATAGGTTAGCACAAAACGACATTTTTAGCCCATTGAAACATTGCAGCGGCAAAAGTACCTGGCAAACCCACCTGCATCAACTAGCTTAGTATTGGAATCTAGCATTGACAATTCCTTACCTTAATTCTCTAATAACCACACAGGAAACACGGTTCATGGAAGATAGTGCACTTGCCTACGCGTTGTCCTCGCTGCATCCTGCTAACGTAATACGCATGTCGTTTGAAGAGTTAAAGTGCAAAACCGGAGCTTTCGTATTTTTTTATGACGTTAACAGTTTTGTTGGAGAGGTGGAAGTCTGGTATCAACATTGCAGCATGAGAGCAGACGGTAAGAACTTGGAAGACCGGGATCTTATAGACTTGCTTGCTGAAGCCCGTTCGTTCTTACCTGCGACTGAGAAAGCAATTAAAATTGAACTTGCTTCACCATGTAAAACAAGCACGATTGAGCTCTCGTTCAGCACATTACGTTGGGTGAAAACCTGGCTGAGGTAAACAATGGTTGAGTGCTCTCTGCTTGCTGAGTGTTCATCGGCAGATGGTTAACAACAATCGTGGAAAATTTACTGAATTAGCGCTGGAGCGATTTGCGGAGGATAAAAGGAAGATGTTTTTTAGTTAACGACGTTGTTATTGTTATCTTTCTACGGTAGATTTAGTGTTAATTAAATTACAGTTTAGTTTAATTTAGTGTTAGTCTAGTCTAGTCTACACTAACACAGCCAGTACTTGAAAGGATCCTGGAAAATGATATCCACCATTTTTTCAAAAAATGATTTCCATACATTTTTCTTGTCAACGGCCAGGCCTACTGTGTAGCGCAATATACCTAATACAATGTAATTTAAGAACGGGGACAATCCGTATGTAAGAAGTACAAGTGACAAAGCTAAGAAATTACACTCCTTTGTTGACCAATCTCCTGGGATGGAACATAGGTATTTCCTCCTTATGTTCGGGTTTTAAAACCAAGGTTATAGCGCCTTTACTCGCTTCAACTGTAACGGATGGAAATTAAAATTAAATTTTTTACCTGTGTACTAACTCTAGTCCTAGCATTTTAAGCTTATGGTTATAGCGCCATTACTCGCTCTCTTGAAGGAATATTGATTAGTAAATAAGATTTAAGATGATGTTTCTTGTTAGCTTAGCTTAGCTTAGGTAGACTGCCCGTAGTTGCACTCCGTGATTGGTCGAACTAAGAAAACTGCAAAATGAACCAGATTTATGGTGCTTGGGACTAGCATTACATACTCATCGTGCAATTTTCGCTGGTTCACAATACTTTTACCACTGACCAATAACGACGCCGGCCACGACCAAAAGGCGGTACTTTTTGGGAAGGAAAGGGATGGTGATACTCGTTTTGTTTAGAGACCGCGGGTACCACTGCATCTCTACGAGTATCACAGGATAGAATTCGTTTTAATAAGGTACAGCTCTGGTAACTTTATGATAACTGATGCATATTACGCGAAATACAAATTTGAAAATTCAGAAGCCTATTGCGCGATCAAAACCGTTATTTGTTTCAGTAAGATGGGGTGAGACAAATTCAGGATTTGCCATGGTAGGCAATGGGGAACGAGAACGCATGCTGAATCTGAATCTGAATCTGTTGTTTGAATATATGTACTAGCAAACCGATGAATTTTTATCGAGTTAGTTTGATTTGTACTTTTAATAAAAATAAGATCTGCAGAAATCCACCTGCCGTACTGCATTAATATTAAACATGATTATAGAGAAATACTAAGCTAGAAAAAGAACGCTCTCACCATCTACAATTCGATCCAGATCCTATTCAGTCAATCCTTATTTTGTGTTCTTAATCGATCATATTCATCTGTCGAGTATCACTCAGCTTGGATAAATTGAAGAGAAAAATTCATAGGACATTCGTTGGCTCCTGAAGCGAAAACTTCTCCTTATGGCGGTTTCGATTACTCCCTAAGTTTTAAGAGGCATTTTAATCCGCTTGATCTTCATGCACTTTGACTAATACTGCGACCTGCGTGTTGACTAATATCGGCTGTTTCTTCAAATACGGAAGGCAACGTTGGCGGTTTTCGGTGAAAGCTAACTTTATATAACACTGTTTCAACCAAAAACAATAAATTTAAAATATTTAGCGAGAAAATTGTGACGCAGTAGAAAAATTGCGCCCGTCCGCGTTCGTACTTTACTTCGATCGCCACAGTTTAGTTTAATTTAGTGTTAGTAAAAAAATTAAATTTTTTACTTCTAAAATTTTGAAGAACTTGCCCCCCCCCCCTATTCAAAATTTAGGCTACGCCCATGAGCTCGTTACCTCAAGGTTACAGAGTCCGCTTTGACATGTGATTGGTGATAAGTTCGAATCATAGTAGAATCACGACCGTTCGATGTCTGAGGGACTTTTACGCATTGGTTTACTGTCAGACTCCCTTCCGTTCCCAAACTTGACCCTTCATTCGGGCTCAAATTCCAGAAAAAAAGTCACACAGTTGAATGAATACCACTGAAGGCAGTTGTAATTGCCGATACTTGGCAGAGGATAATTAACGAGTCTCGGTAAAGAAGAGCAGTCGAGTCTATATAATAGGCGTGTAGCGGAGAGGGTAAAAGTTTAAAAATCCGTCACTTACCACGGTGACAAAAGTAATCCCTTCCTTTCCGTTATAGTTGTTAGAGATGCAGAGGTAAACTTGGTCTCTGGCAACAACGATCATAACACTTCTTGCCTTCCTTCCCTAACCGACCATAAGGACGTAGCCAGCGCCGGACTCGATTTTTACAAAGTGAAAGCTACCGAATTGTTTTACATTGAAAATTAATCCCAAATAGCCATTTATATGTGATTATTCCCGTGTTCGTCAAGCTCAAACTTAAACGAAAATATTTAGTAAAAGTGAAAATATATTTTAAGAAAAAAGCACCTGATTTATTTAAACTAAGGCCGTTTACATACTGGCGCGTTCTGCGTTGCGGAGACGGTTCGCCTTGCCGTGGGTTAATGTACAGCTCTACTTAGCGCTGTACATTAACCCACGGCAAGGCGAATCGTTTCCGCAACGCAGAACGCGCCAGTATGTAAACGGCCTAACTGCGTAAGGAAGCTTTTAAATGACATCCAATTGTATCAAAACGTCTCGGATCGTTTTTAGTTGAAAAGATTTAAAAAAATCGAAGCTATGCATGTATAGTTATAATTTCGGTAATATTTTCATGAAACCAGGCTCTTCCAAGAGCGTTTAATGCTATTTAATTATTTTGACCATTCTACAACAATTCATTGGTTGGAAACGCTGTTTCCGACCATTGTTCTGCTAACTTTCTCAAGCCAGCAAAACACCATCTTTGAAAAATAAATATATTTTATGGAAAATGCATCTAATTTATTGAAACTACCTGGGTATGAAAGCATTTAATTTGCTTCTAATTGCTTGTGCATAGTGTCGATTTATTGTTTTCGAAAGTTTAAAAAAGAATCAATGAAATTCAGTTCGAAAAAATTAGCCGTACGGAGCACCTTCCGTAGTTGTGTCGCACTTGCAAGCACGACGCAGACTGGCTTTGGTCTCGATCACACAGGTCTATAAGAGTTATCAGCATCAGCTGACTCTTCTGTGTGTGATGAGACATTCCTTTCAGTCTATAAATAACGCTTGCACAGCAGTGTGTGTAGTTAGGGATGAGCAATAGAATAAGTCGACAGCGGAATGTGATACGATATAGATTGTGGAACAGTACCACCGTCCCCCGTAGTTTAATTGGTCAAAACACCATGCCGGAGACAGGGAGATTGCGTGTTCAAGTCCCGTCGGGATGCGGTATATTTTTCCAAATCTGTATCATATTTCCAGTTTGCTTATTTTTCGTTCTTCCTCTACTCACATACTGTCTGCTTAATGAACTTGCGTGTTAACGGGAAAAAGCCGTTGTTAAAAATAGAAATTCAGTTCGAAAAAATTAGCCGTACGGAGCACCTTCCGTAGTTGTGTCGCACTTGCAAGCACGACGCAGACTGGCTTTGGTCTCGATCACACAGGTCTATAAGAGTTATCAGCATCAGCTGACTCTTCTGTGTGTGATGAGACATTCCTTTCAGTCTATAAATAACGCTTGCACAGCAGTGTGTGTAGTTAGGGATGAGCAATAGAATAAGTCGACAGCGGAATGTGATACGATATAGATTGTGGAACAGTACCACCGTCCCCCGTAGTTTAATTGGTCAAAACACCATGCCGGAGACAGGGAGATTGCGGGTTCAAGTCCCGTCGGGATGCGGTATATTTTTCCAAATCTGTATCATATTTCCAGTTTGCTTATTTTTCGTTCTTCCTCTACTCACATACTGTCTGCTTAATGAACTTGCGTGTTAACGGGAAAAAGCCGTTGTTAAAAATAGAAATTCAGTTCGAAAAAATTAGCCGTACGGAGCACCTTCCGTAGTTGTGTCGCACTTGCAAGCACGACGCAGACTGGCTTTGGTCTCGATCACACAGGTCTATAAGAGTTATCAGCATCAGCTGACTCTTCTGTGTGTGATGAGACATTCCTTTCAGTCTATAAATAACGCTTGCACAGCAGTGTGTGTAGTTAGGGATGAGCAATAGAATAAGTCGACAGCGGAATGTGATACGATATAGATTGTGGAACAGTACCACCGTCCCCCGTAGTTTAATTGGTCAAAACACCATGCCGGAGACAGGGAGATTGCGGGTTCAAGTCCCGTCGGGATGCGGTATATTTTTCCAAATCTGTATCATATTTCCAGTTTGCTTATTTTTCGTTCTTCCTCTACTCACATACTGTCTGCTTAATGAACTTGCGTGTTAACGGGAAAAAGCCGTTGTTAAAAATAGAAATTCAGTTCGAAAAAATTAGCCGTACGGAGCACCTTCCGTAGTTGTGTCGCACTTGCAAGCACGACGCAGACTGGCTTTGGTCTCGATCACACAGGTCTATAAGAGTTATCAGCATCAGCTGACTCTTCTGTGTGTGATGAGACATTCCTTTCAGTCTATAAATAACGCTTGCACAGCAGTGTGTGTAGTTAGGGATGAGCAATAGAATAAGTCGACAGCGGAATGTGATACGATATAGATTGTGGAACAGTACCACCGTCCCCCGTAGTTTAATTGGTCAAAACACCATGCCGGAGATAGGGAGATTGCGGGTTCAAGTCCCGTCGGGATGCGGTATATTTTTCCAAATCTGTATCATATTTCCAGTTTGCTTATTTTTCGTTCTTCCTCTACTCACATACTGTCTGCTTAATGAACTTGCGTGTTAACGGGAAAAAGCCGTTGTTAAAAATAGAAATTCAGTTCGAAAAAATTAGCCGTACGGAGCACCTTCCGTAGTTGTGTCGCACTTGCAAGCACGACGCAGACTGGCTTTGGTCTCGATCACACAGGTCTATAAGAGTTATCAGCATCAGCTGACTCTTCTGTGTGTGATGAGACATTCCTTTCAGTCTATAAATAACGCTTGCACAGCAGTGTGTGTAGTTAGGGATGAGCAATAGAATAAGTCGACAGCGGAATGTGATACGATATAGATTGTGGAACAGTACCACCGTCCCCCGTAGTTTAATTGGTCAAAACACCATGCCGGAGACAGGGAGATTGCGGGTTCAAGTCCCGTCGGGATGCGGTATATTTTTCCAAATCTGTATCATATTTCCAGTTTGCTTATTTTTCGTTCTTCCTCTACTCACATACTGTCTGCTTAATGAACTTGCGTGTTAACGGGAAAAAGCCGTTGTTAAAAATAGAAATTCAGTTCGAAAAAATTAGCCGTACGGAGCACCTTCCGTAGTTGTGTCGCACTTGCAAGCACGACGCAGACTGGCTTTGGTCTCGATCACACAGGTCTATAAGAGTTATCAGCATCAGCTGACTCTTCTGTGTGTGATGAGACATTCCTTTCAGTCTATAAATAACGCTTGCACAGCAGTGTGTGTAGTTAGGGATGAGCAATAGAATAAGTCGACAGCGGAATGTGATACGATATAGATTGTGGAACAGTACCACCGTCCCCCGTAGTTTAATTGGTCAAAACACCATGCCGGAGACAGGGAGATTGCGGGTTCAAGTCCCGTCGGGATGCGGTATATTTTTCCAAATCTGTATCATATTTCCAGTTTGCTTATTTTTCGTTCTTCCTCTACTCACATACTGTCTGCTTAATGAACTTGCGTGTTAACGGGAAAAAGCCGTTGTTAAAAATAGAAATTCAGTTCGAAAAAATTTTGCCTAGCGCCATTACATCGAAATCCCCCTCGATATTTTACGACATTTAAAATGTCAGCCCAGTTAGCGAGCGACATTCGTTAACTGGGCTAGGCCCTCAGCCCAGTTAGCGAACTAACAGTGTGTTTGACGCTTTGAATTGAAGGGTTTCGCTTACTTGTTTTTATAGGTTGTCATATTTCGAAAATTGGATATGCCCGGATATTAGAGAAGGGTACCTGTGCAGTGCACATGTTGCACAGGTGAACCCGACGCCACTGCAAATAAGGCTTCCTCATGTAATCAAGCCAATCTCAAACTAAGCTTGAAAAGATTCTTAAAAAATCATGAGGTCCAAAAACTTTAAAATAGATAAATTTTGGAAAAAAATGTTACAAAACTGTCCTTAAACAGGGTGGCGAAAACCTGGAAAGTCAGGGAATGTCAGGGAATCCAGTTTTCTATCAGGTAAATCAGGGAGTGTCAGGGAAAACCAAAGAAATCAGGAAACAGTTTTAACCCCAGGCGCGATTTTTTTTTCAATGACACTTCGGCACTGAAACTGATTTTTTACTGTTTACTTTCAAGAATTCAAAATAAAGGAAAAATTTATATGAAAACATACGGCATACGGGTAAACACATGGAACACCTTTAAAAAAGTCGAAAAATCATCAGCAGCAAATAGATGTTGGCCCATTTGATTCGGCTCTTTTTTTAAACAAAATAATAACAATAAAATTTAAATTGTATTTCATCAATAAGCCAACGTTGTTGTACTTATTTATTTTTGCTGCTTTTAAAAACGAAAAAACCGGTAATTTAGAGTTGGAAACGCAGGTTGGCACCTGCGTTATAAACTGTTTGTTAGCTGGAAGTGCTATTTTCGTATAATGTTCTTCAGCTGTACTTTCAGCTTTAAGGACACAATTCTATGAGATCCTCCCTCAAACGTACGATGAGTGCCCAAAACATGATATAAAAATGGTTGTTAAGGACGCAAATGCGAATGTTGGGCAGATAGAGGCAAATTCGTCGCAATCAGAGTAATGGCAATCTGTTGCGCATATTTTACAAAAAGGGATATCCGAAAATGGTTATGGCGAAGGCTATCGGTCATATTTTGGTTGGTGTTCCGCATTTCTCAGAAGTCATGCCGTTCTTTTGAGACCGTCGACTCGATGTCGTCTTCAACTCAGATCACCATCTTGTAGTAAGATCGATTTGCGCCCAGTTGGTCAACGTTTACAAAGCGAGCTCTTCCAAGTGAATACGGGTAAACATCCTGTTGTTGTCAGCAGACAGAGTTGCTGATGAGTACACTTGGAAGATTGATTACAGTGGTGAACAGTTTGCAGACCTAGATAAACATGGGGGTATCCACTACTCATTATAAGTTTATATACTTTAAAGCGGCGCACGGTTCCATTAAGTACGTTAATCCGTGCAGCCCTTGACGGTTTCACATTGAGTGTCATCCGTCCTTGACTTCTGGACGGTTTGAGGCAAAGTGACAGACACTCGAACTTGGTAGTAACATTGTCTCGGAGACCTATATATTTGTTGGTTTTACGGATGATTTTGACGTTGTAGGTATAAACCATAGAGCAGCGGAAGACGCATTCATGCGTTTTAAGAGGAATGCTTCGAGAATTGAACCCATCATCAACTCTACGCGAAAAGGCGGGGGCCTAGCGTGATTGGTAACGTCTCCGCCAACCACGCTCGACGCCTGGGTTCGAATCCCAACGCCGACAGGTGTCGATGGTTGTGGGGTGGCGTGATCCACTCATAACCAACCCAACTGGTCTAGATTCAATCCTAGCCGACACCGGGAGATTTTCTGAGGCGAAAAATCGCTGGGATGACGCCTTCTATCGCATGAGGAAGTAAAGCCGTTAGCGCCGGTTCGTTAATCAACGGGTCGTAAGTTAGGGTCCTGGGTGGAGTCGCCTCCCGGGCGTCGGTGATTGACACAACAACAGTGGCGGAACTAGACCGACGGAAAATAAGCGAGAATAAAAAAAAACTCTACACGAAGTACATAGTGAAAGTTCGAAGAGTTCGTCGGGTGTCGAGTGTTGATGACACGAATGTCGTAGTAGCGACCAGCTCAATCAACAAAAACAGGTTTATCCAAGACCATTTTATAAGCATCAAATTATATTTTTTTTCTCTAAAAATCAATAAAACAGCGGAGCATTTTATTAATCCCAGAACAATCAATTAGCGACTTACAAGCACTAAATTTTCTTACCATAAACATAATGTTCTTTTTATTATTTCTTTTTTGTATCATTTTATTTTGTCAATGCGACATTCAAGTATCTGTGAACCCAGCTGTTTACTATCAGCACTATTGGACTGACAGCACCTACAGTAGAGCTACAGAATAGGTTGTTTGAACGTCTAGCATAAATATCCCAATTTTCCGTAGTGAATCCGGTTTAAACTAATGTTTCTTATAAAACAGTTGTATTATTTTAAGAAATTACCGCGCTCTGCAATTCCAAAGAACAGATTTATTCTTACAGTATAAACCATATGATTTTTAGTCGTTTTTTGTGCATTAAATGCAGTAATTTTATGTTTTATCTGTTTGGAGAATATTTAAAACAACCAAGTTATAACATTTCTTCAAATATGACCTTTATGAACTCATAGTTTTACATAAACCAAAAAGTTTCCAACAGCATACTGCACCGTTCCAATGCAGTACTCAACAAAAGTTCACGAACCAACCGTTCCAAACATCCGATGGTTGCGATCTGTGAACAGTTTTCAATTGGTTTGTACCGTACACAACAATATACACGCGAGAAGCACCGACCACCCTCAACTTGACGAATCACATATCGACACCTGCGTCTTCGACCACCAGCAGCCGCTACATCCTACCGTTTCCTACCACCGGTGAACTTTTGCTACCATTATTCCCCTAACCGATGGGGCAAAATCCGCGAAAGCTTGCCAAGCCAACAACACCAACCAACGGCGCAGCAGAACTGTGCGCACTGTGTGGGAAAAGCCAAGCAACAGCAGCAGCAGCACGGTAGTGGGAAGCGGCAAAACAAAAATCTACGATTGAAACAAAAATTTGAATGGCTCGTTCCGTTCAGTCAAGTGGCGACTCACGAGCTATGAGAACGCGCCGAACCGCCAGGCTGTTCGATTGAGTTTCATTGGAAAGCGATTACGAAGAAAGTGTGTCTCTGCCTTGCCTTGCCGCTATTCGGCCAAGTTCAATAGAGGAAAGTTCGCGATGAAGATAGAGACTGAAATAGTCCTCCGGTTTTATTTTGGAATCAATCGCTGCCAATATACAAGAAACTAATTGGCGGGACAATCCGCAGTTTTTACACTCACAATTCATCGTTGGTTGCACACGTTGCGAACTCGGCCAGTGACTTCGCTAATGGCAAGCAGCAGCAGCAAGCAAAAAGAGCCTGCAGAGTGAAGTGTTCGAATGAACTTGTTATTTTTAGTGGAAAAGTTTTTGCTTCCTTTATTGGTGCAATAAAGTGACGGCTCGGTAGCACGTGTTTTCAACTAAACGTTGTGAAAAGAAAACCACGTCGAAGAAACGTCGTGCCCAACGATGGCTTGTCACGCAAATCTTTCCTGCGTTTGTACCTATGTAAGCAGAATTTTAATATAGTATTTCTTATTAGTATAGTAAAGTAGTGACAATTGTGAATTTATTTTTACAAAAAAGCCTGGAACCCAGCTTCCTACTATCAGAGCTTTAGTCCTTGTTTAGTATTATTGCTCAGTCGGGTTAAGAACAGGATCTGTGCAATTGAATTTTATAGCCGCTCATTATAAGCTAATTTATCTGTGATATTTTGGTCATTGCCCAGAATAGCATACGCAAAGCATGCCATCTCCAAATGTCACCAGAACAAAAATTTTCATGAAGCGCGTGATAGAGCAACGGTGTAAAATAAATAATGATTGCCTTATTTATAACTGTTCTAAGGAGAAAAGGGTATTCATCATTTTTGTGTTGGAAAAATCGTTTATTCATTGCTTCGGTTGAATTCGATTATTAAGTCCTTGAACATAGATTGAACTTGTACAATGAGTCGAGGTTGAAATTGAGTTGTTTAGCTATTCACGGATTTCTGATTTTTATACATCAGCTAAAAGATGTAATTTTCTGAGCAAAACGTGATGCTTTAAATTTTTATATCATTATCCTTCGATTTTTAAATGAAGAATAAAAATCGTTCTAAATCGCTACAATGACAGTTGATACATGGCCATGGGCAAACTGTCATTGTAGTGATTTCGAGCATAAATTTTTTGAAAATCACGTTTTGCTTAGAAAATGCGGTTTTTTCAGATGTTATAAAAAACTGATACAGTGATCACCCGATTATATCTCACCCTGATTTTTGGCGTGATAAAATAGGGAAAGTGATAAAATCGGGAAATTTTTAAAATTCTATTTTTTTTATTGAAGATGTTAAATCAATAACTAAATACGTAAAATCAGCGATTTAATTTTTTTTTTTTTGGAAAATTTATCTGTACAAAAATATGAAAAAAGCTGTAGTTGTTTTTTCATGAATCGATATATCAGAAGAATGAAAAAGATAGAGAAAAGTTGTCAAGGGATGAATTTGAGAAAACTGTCTGAGCTTTTATAAAAAATATTTTAAAAATTCAATTTGAGATTCTGTACTGAAAAAAAATTTCAAAAACAAAAAGTGACTATAAAAAATCGATCATCACTATTTTTTTAAAACATTTTTTTAGATAGATAATTCAGTTGCCTAAAACTTTTCTGAACAAACCTAAATAAATAAAAAATCTAGAAAAACCGATGTAAAGTTGCAAATAAATTACAATTAAGTTTTTTATTCGTTCATGTTTTTGTTTGAATTGGTAAAATGAATTACTTGCTTTTTTGTAGCGCAGTACCATAAGCAAAATATTAGATGTTCTCACAACACTAAACTTTGCCGGAGACAGCATGCTGCTATCTCTCACATATTGCAACCAGAAAAATCTTAAAATGTAAATAACGATTTTTAATGCCTCCTCATTGAAAACTTCATGTTGCTTGCGATATGTAAGAGATAGAAACATGATGTCTTCTGTGAAGTTTCTTGTTTTGAGATCACCTAATACTTTGCCTAAGACACCAAGCGTCTATGTTTATCTAATGAAAAAGTAAATATTCTATCTCACTTTTAGGAGGATTAATCACCCAGCTTTCTACATCAAAAGATGCGTTTTCAAATATTTTGAAACTTCTCCGAACATATTATTCGGTTATGATAAACATTTGTATCAATATTCAATTATTCGCACGATAACAGCAAAATGTAACATTGTGCATGTTAAATTTTTAGTGTAAACTGCATCCAGAATGATACACAGAATTATGAAAAATATCTTAAATATTGAAGCGTAATAGAAAATCAGTTCACCCTGACATTTTTTTAATGAAATGTTTTATGATGATAAAATCGGGGGAAAAATGTGATAAAATCGGGGGCAGATAAAATCGGGTACAGATATAATCGGGTGATTACTGTATAGCTAAACAAGCGAATTGTATTTTGTATGGCTTGGCTAAACACTTCTTATAGAAGTTGGTAAAAACATAATGATTTTCAGATAGATATTAAAATAACCAAATCCAACTTTTTTGCATTGTTGTGATGTTGCGATCATTGTTCTATTCTGATCATATGTTTCATGTGGGAAAAAATATCGACGATAAAAAAATTCACTACTAAGAATTCATTCAAATAATTAAGTAACGTTTGCATTTAAAAAAATTGACTTTTTTCGGATAATTTTTTCATGGAAGGTAGTTTTATTAGCTTACCTGCAAAAAAATTTACGTCCTTGCAAGCGGCGTTCCGTCAGTTAACCGGAACATTCGCCATGGTGGCCGGAAACTCGCGTGTGGCATGTTTTTGAGTTCCTCCTCAGTTTTTGCGACAAAATTACTGGAGTAGATCTTACGCTTCAGATTTGCCCAGAAATTCTCGATGGGACGCAGCTGGGAGACGTTGGACGAGCTCACCGACTGGGGTACCACATCGTTACTCAGCCGATCCATCTCCTACAACGATCGCTTCGAATAGTGAGCCGATGCCAGATCCGACCAGAACACCGCGTCTTCGCTCTTATGGTGATTCTAAATGAACGACGCAACTTCCGGCAAGCACTTCGTACTATAAATGTCCTCGGAGCCCACCTCCTTCGTGGGGTAAGTAAAACACGAAGTGCCCTGCCAATCGTTGCCATCCAGAGTGAGACAGGTTTCGTCGTTGATCGCCACCGCCACGTCGCGATTTGCCAGAAAAATCGACTTGACCATCTTAATTAGCCGCTGCCGCTACGTTATTGCCTGCAGCTCCGAGCCGGCAGGACTGCCGCTTCCTGACATATATGTCCATGTTTGCCAGATACTTTTTTACTGTTCGGCCGATTGCACCGACCTCCTGGCCAAGCGAACGCAACGATGTAGTAACTTTACCTTCGGTCTTATTCTTCAGCATCCTTTGGAGCTTCTTGTCGCTCAGGGTTGTAAGAGGTTCTTAGGTTCAATAAGCCCAAGTGCTCTCAACCCTTTTCCAACAAAAACTGTTCGTCAAGTTTCACAAATTAGACAAAACAGAAAATTAATAGAATTGGGGAGATGCCTTCTGCTACAATAATCGCATCATTATATTCTTAAAAAAACATTCACCCAAATATTCCAGAGCCCATAACGTGAATCTGTTTTACCAGGGGCGACTCGTCCATGGGTGCAACTTGTGCATTGCACAAGGGGATGCCAGGCAAAAAATATATATTTCAAATGCAGATTTATATTTGTATTTTATTGATTTCACTTTCAAATAATACAAATAGAATGACTTGCGTGATCATACGGACATGATTCTGATTCTGCCATTTTAAAGTCTGGAATTGCAACGTCAGGTTGCTGGAAAACAGCCAAACATGATCAACCCAGAATCGATATGATACCTAGAGTTTGGAAATCAAATCCAGACGCCATTTTAAAATCCAAGATGGCGATATCCAGTTTTCGAAATATCGAATACCAGGCGCCAAACCCAAGATGGTGATTTTCGGTTTCATGAAAACAGCGAAAATATTTGTTGAAAGTTATAGACTTGAATATATTGATCAAGATAATCCATCGTAATTATTGAACTTATCTTTTGTTATCGTTCTCGAATGCAGTAATGCAAGCCATGTTACAAACAGCTTTATGTAGTTTTACGTGAAATTTGCGGTCATGGCTTTGCGCACATTGCGAAAACAATATATTTTTTATTTATAAAACAAATTGGACTTTCACTGATACCATTCAGTTAGCAGATTCTGAAATACAGTCAGGTATTTTTTCACGCGGATTTTCGAATTATAGCTTTTTACCGCGATTCTCTACATACATTTTCGAAACATTACGGTTCATTCACGAGGTACGTTATCCCTCACGTAAAAAACTAATTTTTATAACTGGATTATCTTATAATGACAGATATAATTGTTTATCACCCAATATTAACAAGTTGAGGTAGTTATCAAAATGAATGAATTGATTTGTAAAACAAATACACTCCTCCAATTATTTTTAATCGAAATAACCGATTTCAATTTGTTCACGTTTGGAACGTGGGTCTTTGTGCACGTATCTTTCGTAGTTTTTAAATTCTTTTTGAATGTACAGTCGAATCCCTTTTTAGCGACATCGCAAAGAACTGTCGTTATAGCGAGGGGCGACTCGTCCACAGGTGCAACCTGTACATTGCACAAGGGGATGCCAGGCAAAAAATATATTTCAAATGCAGATTTATATTTGTATTTTATTGGTTTTTAGTTTCACTTTCAAATAATACAAATAGAATGACTTGCGTGATCATGCGGACATGATTCTGATTACTTCCTCAAACTACGATTTTCAGAATTTGTAGTTGAACAGGCAGGTTCAGAAGCCACGAGTCGCCCCTGTGTTTTACCAATGCATACCTGCAAGCAACATTTCACCAATAGCATCGATAGAGCTTAATCCGGAAAAATATGGCAGGAAAAGTATACAAATGACACTGAAATTCCGCTCCTGTGCGAAATTCCGCGCAGTACATTTTCTGCTTTTTTTTTATTTGAAAATATTTCTACACTCGTGAAAAAATACTCAGTTTTTAAGCCAAATACATGTGCATAAGCCTTCCAGCTGGTCTCGAGGTACGATGATGGCCTATCAAGTCAGTTGTCGTAGGTTCGAGCCCCGCAATTGTCCTGTACATTCAACAGTTGGCTGCGAAGTCTGTGTATAATAAACAGAAGGTCGAGTTCTGAATCGGAAAGCACCAAGCACCAAGACTTTGCTATATTATACATGTGCAAAAATTCATTGAAATCGGTGTAACTCGAAATAAATCATTTGGAATGGAAATCCTTAAATGTGTCGGCTGTCCCTCAAGAAAGTAACCTCGGATCTCTATTGTTTTCATTGTTTTTTTTTTACACCTGAAGCTTTTTTACTTAATAGGATAGACTACAGCAGCACTTGATTACTCTCAAACTGATGTAATCGTAAGTCAAGTGTGTTGAAGTGCTCGTAATTTTCTTAACCCAGAAGGAACCGAATATACTATCTCTGCTCAATAGCTACACTGTAAAGGGTGACAACTGAAATTTTGGAAACGAGAGTAGAGGCCATCCACTTTCCACGTGGACAGATTTTTAACGATTTTGAAGCACCACCCCTCCCCCCCCCCCCTTTAAAACAGCCCATATAAATTCTAACAATTTTGTATGGACCGTGGACATTACACAGACACCCCCTCCACAAAGCTGTCCACGTGGAATGGTGATGGCCCCGTAGGTAAATGTAAACTCTCTCTTTTCTCCTTTCCTCTGTTCTGTTCAAAATGGCGCCAAAACAAAGTCCACAAAGCTGTCCACGTGGAATGTGGATGGCCCGGTATGTAAATGTAAGCTCTCTCTTTCCTCCTTTCCTCTGTTCTGTTCAAAATGGCGCCAAAACAGGGGCGAAAAGTTCACAGTAAACCATTTTAAAAGCAAAAATTTTCAAATTTTGAAAGAGTTCGCCAGGAATGTAGCCAAAGACCGGGCAAAGTAATGGACAGAATGGATTTCGTTTTTTATTGTCCAAATCATGGTTCTGCACATACACCATACTAATGAAAGGTATGTGTTTGACAAGATAAAATTGCATAACATTTTTATTTTTTTTTATTTTTGTGGATTCATTCAGTCGGCCTAGGCTGTCAAATCTTGCTATGGGGGAATATCTAATTTTGCTTTGAAAATAAAAATTCAATGAAAAATTATTTGCTCTCAGCTCCTTTATTGAGGCAGTCATCATGTGAATTTACCATATACTAACACATCGAGCAAAAACCTACAGAGTTGCGTTGAGTACACAGCGCGATTGTTGTTCCAACATTTTTTTTTTTCACTGCCATCCAACGTAGAAGCGGCATGTCAACAAAATTCCTCCATTTAATAGACGCGACATTCCGACAGGTAGGCCAAGGTATTGCAAACTTTGACTCCCGTAGGTCGCGGAGGGTGCGAATCTAGATCAAGGCAAAGGGTGGTGAGTGATGTTATAGGCAAATGTGACAACTGAACGTGGCTGAAAATTGGTATAGCTGTCGTGGCTCTTTTTCTAGAGTTCACCGACTACCGGCAGGCCAAACCGGGACTCACCAATGCCGAAGACCTCAGACACTGGAACATATAGCGCTTTTGCAAACCGTAAAGTTCAGGTGGAGTATCCGTTAGCGTTTATGTTTAGGAATCACGCTTCGGTTATAAAAAAAAATAAAAAAAACAGTGTTACGCTCGACATTTGCTAGAACACGTTTATGTTAAGCACCAAAACACGCAAAAATACACACGATATATTATGTGCTATTCGCATAAAGCTGGCGGTAAATTTCTACCAATTAAATTTCTTGTCATTTTTTATTACGTTCCGTGCTAGGACTAACATTGGATTCAGATTGTAACTTTTCACCAAGAGTCAACATTTGTCGATTGTGCTTCTATGTGATCATTGTATCCATGTTTACATAGTATCAAAGGGAAATCATCTATTCGTAGATACGTTTCTATTTTTAGACACGAGGGCATAAATAGAAGTTCCTGTTTACCCTCCTTTCCGGAAGTCAATGAACTGTAGCTAAACCTGCACACCCTGACTTCACTGTTCACTGCATTGTGTCTCAATGTGTTGCAAAGTGTTCTACTGCTGGTTTGATTGACGGTTCAACTCGTTGCAGGTTGTTATTCATATGCAGTAGAAGTGAGTCAGCCGCCTGTTAGTTATGTTGCATTACATTGCACTCTTTTCGTAAACAGCAGGTCCCTTTCAATATAGATGATTTTTTTTCTGGCCGTATCCCTGTTCAGTTCTGGGTGCCTGCTTTGAAAGGCAAAATTGCACAGTTAGCTAGTTTGACCCAGATAAGAAAGCTCAAGGGCTCACGCCCTGCTTCGGTTACAGTGCAGGAGAAGGTGAAAATAGTGTGTACTAATTAAAATTAGGTTGGCGCGCTTCTAAACATGAGATTGGCTTTCATGTTTTATTTCTCAATAT
This sequence comes from Wyeomyia smithii, assembly GCF_029784165.1. Lineage (NCBI taxonomy): Eukaryota > Metazoa > Arthropoda > Insecta > Diptera > Culicidae > Wyeomyia > Wyeomyia smithii. The sequence continues at coordinate 66,885,225 of NC_073696.1, forward strand.
TGGTTCTGTTTTAAAGACGTTAAGCTTCAACTAATCGACCTATTACATAATTTATACTTCAATTATATACTCTTGTATTTTTTGTTCATTCGTGGTTTCTAGTGTATAAATTATGACAGTTTTGGAAAGTAAAAAATTTTATTATTTGTTTTCGTTTCGCGATAGAATTACGATATTGCCTCTAAAATGTGACACGTTTCGAAATCGCAGTCTTTCATGGGGTGTACGATTTTCTGTTCGACGCCTTCTAAATATACCCATCAAATTATACTTTAACGGTCGAAAAAACGGTTGCATGTTAGCAGCAGTTGCTAGCGAGTTGTTAGCAAATACAAACTTCTAAACCCTCAACCTACGCTACCACTCCTAATGACTAATATGACGGGGGTTGTTTTGCAGCAAAACCAGCATCGGCACTGACGAAACAAATAATTGGAAAATTTTTCCTCACTCCTCTCCATAGTCTGTTCCTACGGTTGTCAGGCTTTTATACTGTCTAATTCTGACAGTGTACATAAAATGTGCAACATTGTCCGCAGCAATCAAACGGTTTTTTTTACCCGGTTAATGACCTAATTAAAGCTAAAAGAGCAAGTTCGGATTTTGACCTTTTGTTTATGCTATACAGACTTCGCATCTAATCAACGAAACCGTAGGGGATAATTATGAAGAAAATGACTAAAATTTTCTCTGTTGGGTCAGAATAATTGCACAATACTTTCATTGGTCATTGTGCAGGTAAAAATATTGGGAATTCAATAAAATTATAAACAGGACTAAAATTGTTCGTTTCAAATCAGCATTTTCATTAACTCCATAGCCACGGATCACCTGACATCTAACCTTTAATTACAGTTTAACCATCAAATTTTTATTTTTGATGTCTTACTTTATTGGGGTGCCATTCCGAAATATCATAAATAGAGTGAAACAGCAGAATGAAAGATTTCAAATGCTTACAACTTTGTTACCACTGAACGGATTTCAGTCATTCATTGGCTTCTCGTTGGAAAGAGAACAAATTTCTCTAGTTTATGAAATCAATTTTTGGAACATTTTTTCGTAGCAAAGGGATTATTATTTTTTTTTTTTTGTAAGATTTGGACAAACAGTATACAGTACAGTATAACAGTATAACAGTAGTATAGCAACAACAACTTTGTTCGCTCGAGTACACATCGACACGTCCGTCGGAAGTATAACTGTCGTTAGTCACATATTAATGCTAGAATGCAACATTTATTGTGCATCCGATCACTGTAGCAAAAGGATAATTTGCTGAAAACCGGATCGACCAGTAGTAAGCAGACTTGCGGCAATGCAGCAGGCGACGTTTTTATGTTTGTATGGTTTTTGCTGCAACACACACTTATTCAATTACAGAATTCCATAGCGGACAGCACCTTGTTTTTGCGTGCATCAAAATTATTTATTTGAAGTGGTTATTATTTTTTGTTGCTAATAGTGATAAAAACTTTAAAATTATTTTTCTATTCTTCTAAGTGTTCATTTTTCGACCGTAGATGGCAACGATCGAAAATGTTTTAATTTCTCTACCATTATCTCACCTTTATCTTAATACTGTGTTTTTTTTAATAGGGGGGGAATGTTTGTAATGATTTATTTATGTACTAATATCTAGTCAGAATTAGTATTGTGTGTTCTGCCACAAATGGTGACATTTCAACACTATTATATATATATATATATATATATATATATATATATATATATATATATATATATATATATATATATATATATATATATATATATATATATATATATATATATATATTTGTACGCTTTTTTATATTATTGAATGTTATTAGCTTTCGCAGTTAAGTTAATGTAATTGTAGGTAAATTATTAAACCTACTTGTCAAGGGAAAAAAAAGGAATAAAACAAAACTTAAAATAAACTTAAAACTATCTTACGGACTATAAAAGGAGCTAATCGTTGCAATTGAGGATTGCAACGATTTTTGTCGGAATTTGTTGATAATTTGGCTTGACATACTTTCTAATGTTTCTACATAAGTGAGCCTATGCAGCTCGTTCGTGCTAAACCAGGGAGGACGCTTCAAAATCATTTTCAAAAGTTTATTCTGAATCCTTTGAAGTGTCTCCTTCCTGGTTGTACAACAACTTGTCCAGATGGGAACCGCATATAACATTGCTGGCCTAAAAATTTGTTTGTAAATTAACAGTTTATTCTTGAGACAAAGTCTAGAATTCCTGTTGATAAGAGGATATATTAATACTGTGTTTATATTCTCTATATACTGTGACACACCAATAGCGATTTTTCCGAGCTGCGTACTTGCATTAATCTTGCTATTTGAATTACATCACACATACTAAACAACTCAATAATAACAAGTCAAACAATAGTCAAAATATGATAGCATTTTGTGCGTATTTGACTAGCTCTCCTGGTTACAGCAATAATACGGAAAGCTAAATTTGGCTGCCCCATCACTTGTCCGTGGCCCGCTTGTGTCCTTTTAATGATGAGTTTTTTGACGGTTGTACGGAGAGTAATGCACTTCACGCGTAACTTTATATAGCGCAGTCCAACCTTTTTTTTTACTTTTCTCCATAATACCGTGACCCCGCCCACTTGTCGCGTTAGTCCTCTCCGTAGGTATTCAAGACAGTCGCAAGGTTATTCAACACAGCATTATTCATTCGTCCACTGACTTTCGCGCGATTCGGGTGTATATTTCAAAATCGGTTCCAATTCACATTTATTATTCCTGTTTCTCGTGATTACGTTCCTACAACATGGGAAGATGACGCACAGGCCACAGCTATTCCTAAAGCTGCTAATGTCACGGCCAGCACTTGTAAATTATGCGAGGTATAGGAGTACCTATCGATCTGGTAGCTGCATTGTAACGTGCCGCGAAAGTGTTGGAATTGACAGGAAACGCTGCTAGAGATAATAGAACGGTAATCATCCTGCAAGTGGTGATTTGCAATGACGAGAAACTGAACGAATGTCTATCCGGCGTCACTTATTACCCAGGGAAATGTACTCCCAAATATCCAAGCTGGTCTGCCTTTGAACACTCGGCTTATCAAGCTGTAGTTCAGCCAAAACTTGTTTAATAGTAGCTTTACAAGCTATAAATCATCAAAATTGTTTTTTGGAAAGAGTGCGTATTCTACGTCAGCTATGCGGTCGTGTCTTGGATACAACCTCCTACTATTTGACTATAGAACTATTATAGAACAGATCTTAGCCTTTCGTATGCATAGCAACTTGTGCCATTAGTGCTTGTAGTTAATGAGTATAAGAGTTAAGAACTCAATTTTTGAAGTAAACACTTATTTCTCTCAATGGAAAATTTTCAAAGAACAAAGACAAAGTAAAAAACAACTGGATCGAATGGGTAACAACTAAAATTGTGAAAATTGCCTTAGTTCACTGGGAACCTCTTGTAAGTGGAAATCTTCCGGTTTCGGTGCATAAATTCCTGCAAACTTTATCATCACAGGCCCAAAAGCTCAAACTAAGAAATAAATGAAAGATTATTGGTTTTAGCCATTCCTGTGAATGGTGGCCCCCAGCCACCAACATTTTTCCGGAGACTTAAACGAGTTTTCTCGTGAACAATGTTGAAGCGACAAACCCAGCGAGCATTTACTATGTGATACCCTCACGTAAGTTGAAGCATTTCTACACTAGCCAGAAAGCTACTGTTTCATGTAGCGAACATTCCAATCGTCGTCCTTATTTCGTCGTCCAGGTCCGTATTCAATCCGTATTTAAGTCTTGATTGTTCGTGGTATTTTGGGTGTAGCTGACGAGTCACCGCATTTCGTAATTCAGCCGTCCGCTCCGGATCAGACGCTGTTGGAAACAGACGCTCAGGCAAGCTGCCCTCCTAAGAGAACAGCTCCCCCTTCCTTGTCAGTATACGACCAAGTTCCCATTGGTTCATCGATCTTCCCTTCTGCTTCAGAACACACTGGGTTCTATTCTATGCCAACTAGTACGGGTGTAATACTGGTACGCATTGCCCAGCCATTTACCAACCTGGCGAACACACCTGGCTAAAGTCAATAAGTTGCGGTGGGCCGGTCACGTCGTAAGGATGCCGGACGACAACCCTGTGAAATAACTTCTTTTCAGCAACCCTGCTGGCACCAGAAATAAAGAGGCGCAGCATGCAGGATGGCTCGACCAGATTGAAGGAGACTTGCGGGTGATGAGACGCCTAGGGAACTGGCGAAACACTGCCCAGAACCAAGCAACATGACAACAACTTATTGATACAGCACGAGCCAACACGGCTCTCGTCTGATTGGTAAGGTAAGGTTAAGCTATAATCTTTCTAAGGCAGCTTTTTCGGGCTTTAGGGCAGAATTTTTTCCACTTTTGTCGACAAGTGTAATTCACCAGGAAGGTTGTGGAAGATCGGCCTAAGTGATGGACAAAAAAGACTTCGTTTGAAGAAAATTTTTATTCCATTTATTCAAAAACACTAAGTTGATTGAAGGTATAGGTTTTTGCCTGATGAGGCCTCATCACATTACGCCATAATACGCAACCCAGCGAATTTGCCTCAGTGTCTTCCAATCGAACATTTCTTTGGGATTTCAAGTTCCTTGGTGTACGAAAATAACTGGAGAGCAACAAACTGCAAACAGTTGATTAATAGAATCAATCAACTGCATTCGAAAAGTCGACGTGAATGCCGTACATCACCTTTGTTCCGGCATCATGAAAAAAGCATTTTCAGAAAGTTTTTCGTCCATTACTTTGGCCGGACTTCCACTACCTCACCACAGTCCACCACAGTCGAAACTGGAAGATTTTTGCTTTTAAAAGAGGTTACCGTGAACTTTCTGCCTAATGTTTTGTGCTGTTCGCTAACTGTACGATGCGCTTGTACAAGGCTCGTAGCATTTAAAGGCCCAATACACACACGGTGTAATGACGCCTTCTCCATACAAAATGGAAGGCGGGATAGCGATCACGCCTTCTATTTTGTATAAGGAAGGTGTCATTGCGCCGTGTGTATGGGCCTTAAAAACCAAACAAAAACACTAGCATAAAGAGAGACGGGGGCGGAGACGTTACCAACCACGCTCGACGCCTGGGTTCGAATCCCAACGCCGACATAGGTGTCGATGGTTGGTGGGGTGGCGTGATCCACTCACTACCAACACAAGTGGTCTAGATTCAATCCTACCCGACACCGGGAGATTTTCTGAGGCAAAAAATCTCTGGGATCACGCCTTCCATCGCATGAGGAAGTAAAGCCGTTGGCGCCGTTCCGTTAATCAACGGGTCGTAAGTTAGGGTCCTGGGTGGAGTCGCCTCCCGGGCGTCGGTGATTGGCACAACAACAGTGACGGAACTAGACCGACGGAAAATAAGCGAGAATAAAAAAACTAGCATAACGAGGAGAGATGGAACTTATATAACATACTCTCATTTTTCGCTGGATGTGTTTGTTGTTGAGTGAGAGAGCCTTAAAAAAATCCAGCATTTTAGTTGTCACCCTTTTGGGGTTTACCTGTTTACGGCGTTTGATCCAACAAACTTTGCGTGTAAATTGCGGTTAAAATACAATTACAATAAGTCATCTCTTTTTCCTCGTTACTAATCAGTTATGCACTCTTTTCTGTGCTAGTAGTCAACACGAGGACCTGAGATAGTCGTTCTTGTGCATTTATTCATAGGTAAAATTTTATGAAGCAGACAAACAGTGATTACGGCTGCTGTTACTAGGGCAATTTCATAGAAAAATATTTTAAACAAATCTTGTAATACTCCGTTCTAATTTGCTGCCGATTTTAATTCAATCCAATTCGCTCCATCGAAGTAATTCTTAGTTTAAACCAAACAAGTGAAATTCCTTAGTAAATAGTAAGTAAGTAAACATTATAGTTTCCCTTTCATGATTAATGTAAATATTATTCCATGCTGGTATGTTACCAAAACCAAAATTAGTGTTTTGCGAAATGCGATATGTTAATAACGTCTCTCCAGTCAGTCAGCTGATATGATGTCTTATTAGTGCCCGTTGCCAAGAAAGCTAAGCTTGTTAAGCCAATGCCAAAACGATTTATTTTTGGCATTATTCACACGTCAATTAACAACATTGCAATTCAGAAATTAGTCACCCATTTTCATTGGAAACCATCGCTGCACCACGTGCTTATAAATAGAAAGGTTTCCCCCCTATCCTCCTTTCACAGGTAACATAGACTGGGCAGAAGCCGTAGAATTCAACGGTAGTTATAGTTTTTCCTCCTCGTTACAATTTTCCTACCTGTTGTCGTGTAACGGTGTAAGTTAAACTGTCACTCATTAGTCACCGTTTTCGTATGACAATGTTGTTGAAACACGGAAACGTTAGCTCCAAATGAAATGGAAAACCTTAATTTTGCGCCAAGAATTTTTGTTTTACCTTTGTGATATGCAAACATTTTTACTGTGGTCGATGTGTCTGTAGTGGTATGATAACGGAGCTTTGCGATTCCTGCACACTATGTTCTTTGATAAGTTATTTACTAAACTCATTTTACATGCTTGTATTTGAAGCAGTCGTTATGGTAGGAAGGATCATCCGCTTACCCAAATGCGAAACATCCGCTGTTTTGTGTGGATGTTTATTTTTTTACCAACAATTCGTATAGAAATGACGTTGAAAATTCAGACTACCGGACGTTTTACGTCAGTGTACAGTATTTCAATAAACGTGGTTCTGTAAGTAGGTGTCCAATATGACGTCTACAATGCATGAACGTCTGAAACGTGCTATAAACTCGTTCACGCAAATTTGAAAAGTACCAGAAATTTAGTTATCGAATTTTATCTTATAAGATATAGCGATGCAAAGGCAAACAAATCAATTTACGATGATTTGTATTCAAAGTTGATTGTTAATTGTTCTCAGTAATTCAAAAATGTATTGTCTATCCGCGTCAAAGAAAATTTTGCAGTCTTTTTTTCTAATTTGATTGTTTGTAAATGTATAAAATTTAGTCGCAATTTTAAGAGTATTTTTGCTCAATCTACCAAATATTTTAAAATAGGTGAAAAAAAAAATTACCGATAACGCAATAACAAATTCGAGCTTCCACAAAAACACTACACAATTCTGCTAACTTCGAAAAATTTAGAATTCCAAATTTTTTTTATACCAAAACACACAGTTATGAACATTCGAGCAGATTCATAGCATTCTTAGTTGTTTATTCAAATTTGGCGCCGTGTCGGCACCGTCGCTTGCTGATTTCAATTAAACAAACATCCACTCAATATACTCTCTGTGTGAACAAGTATTAATCAAAACTTTCCAAAGAAAATATCGGTCCTCCAACGCATCAGCTTGTCCACCAGAAAGCAGCACGGAAAACGACAAACCCACCCGAATTGTACACTGTAATCGCGGAGGATGATATCTGCCCAACCGTTTTATTATTAGGAGAATAGCGAGGAAAAAAATCAACTAACACGACGTTACTGGGTTTTGAATAATAAAAATGTTTTTTACACGAAAAAACTTTTATTATAGTACATTCTACCGTCCGGGATACATTCGTTCGGTCATTGTTTTTATTCAGGTCCCATTTCCACTGCATTTACTCACCTTCTCCAACTCAGCGAAACGGTTTCAATCTTCAGACCTTTATGTGTCCACATGGCCAAGACTAGCAGCATCTTAAAACACGGAAAATTCCTGGGCAATATACTATTTATAGTGACACCACTCTGCGACTAGGCTGATTGTGATCCTCTAAAGGAAAGGGAGAGGGGATATGTGTTCATCGCGTAAAGCAGGTGGACAATTTTCCAAACAAACCGTGACAGTTTTCACCACACCCCCAGGTGTTGAATGTGGGAAACCTTGAAATTCTTAGCCAATTCACACGAACCTTCCGGACAGCGCGGAATGTTTTCAGTGCGACGGGACACCACGTGGTAATACGTAATAAATTTAAAATAGTGCTTAAATTACAGTACAGTGAGTTGACTCATTCTATGAAAATTATACTTGGATATCACCAGTCATCGATTACGTTTTTACAGTACTTTATTTTTTTCCTAAGAACGAATACATGCTTTTTACTAAGCACGCGGTGTTTTACTATGCTGCTAACTTATAGAACATCATCAATGAATACCGTCATACAGAGTAACTTCAATCATCATTTGCATATCCGCTTGCTAGTAATAGAGTTATCAGGAATGTGTTGACAAAAAACCAAGATAAAACCTTTATTGTGATTTTTCAACAGAAATCACTTTCTGCCTTTTGGTTGCTAACACCATGGGATATGATTAATAAATAACAACAATATACGGTACACTCCTTGAGAGATATTTTCTCATTCAACAAGATTTTTATTTATGTACATATTCAAAGCACACATCGTGCGGAAGAGGAACTTCCACCTTTACACATAAAACAGTATACTGTGGGCTGAGAGAATTTAGTTGAAGCAATAATCCTCGAAAATTTTCCAAATTTGAACAAAACTAAACTATAGGTTTAAGGGGCATCCACACACCACGTGGACAGTTGTGGGGGGAGGGTATGTTTCATGTCCACGGTCCGTACAAAACTTTTATAATTTATATGGGCAGTTGTCCACGGGGAGGAGGGGGGGAGTCTAAATCGTGCAGAATCTGTCCGCGTGAAATGTGGATGGCCCCCCAGTGTTTTCCACGGGTGCAGAATTTTGTTCAGACAAAAAATTAATAAATTTAATTTTTTTAAAAGGCGCATGAGCGTTTCCATGCCAAATAACGAATATGTTTACAGAGTTACTCGCCAAGAGCTTAACGATTTTAAATTACTATTGAAATCATAATGCGTCATTGAAATTCGACTATTCTCAAAAATGTTTAAATTGAAAAAAGTCTTTGAAACATATCTTTTAATTTAAAATTCGTTTTACATTTTTTCATACAGATCTTTTTTTCAATAGTTTGGAAATAAAGTCAACTTTCAAAAAAAAATATAATTTGAGAGATGAATGTATTCCGTTTTTGATTCAATGTATAATTTAGATCGTCTTTTCCAATTTTCTTAAATTAAATTAAAAATAACTTAAAAACGGAAGCAATTCACGAAGTTAGTTGTAACAGGGTGGCCACTCTACCGGAAAAAATGAGAAAAAGACGGGAATTTCAAACCACCGGGGAAAAAAAGACGGGGAATTAGGCTTCACACCGGGAAAATCATCCTTCTGCATATCTTCTGCTTCATTTGTTCATTCATGTCTGAGAAAATATCAACCCGAAAACTTGTATGTCATTGTATGAAGACCTAATTGGTTTGATTCTGCCGGTTATGGAAAAGCTTGTTTAGCCAAAGTCAAAAGCGGCTTCGAAGCGTTAAAAATCAAAGTTGTTCAGTCGAAACGCCAGAACAGTCTCCTTCTGCTATCCACTCACATTTTCCGCGAGCAAGAATTGCGGTGGCGTTTCTCTGCTACGGTGCGGAAACTCGGAGACTGTCTTCCGAAATTTTGTTAACAATATAAAAAATTAAAACCATGTCAGTATCAACATTCTACACATTTAGTTTTCGCGGAAATGTGAGAAATTGATATAGTTTTTTTTGTTTTATATTTCAAGCAGTAAATGTGGAGCTGATGATTGAAAAATGTACTAACTGGGGAAATAGTTATTTAGAAATTTACTAAAAATATAGTCCAGCAGGGGGCACCCGAACTCACAACTTCTAATCTCCGGTCAGATGCGTTTCCGATTACACCACCGCAAGACGTATAAGTCGGCCTTTCTAAATAGCTATTTTGTATCGCTTGTACACTTTATCGCACGTCATCATTTACTCAGTAGAGAGTATTGTTTGGTGGCTGGCCTTTGTTTCGTAACTCTCACGTCGCAGTGGGGTCTACTGCATCAGTAAGAGATCGAAAAGCGCCAGTCTGTTGCCGTCTCTACCAACGTGGATGCTGATGATTGAAAAATGTACTAACTGGGGAAATAGTTATTTAGAAATTTACGAAAAATATAGTCCAGCAGGTGGGTCGGGTCGATATTACTTAACGCTTCGCTGAAAGCTGACGAACCAAAAAAAAGCTCTCCACTCTGTCTTCTCGTCTGGTCCAGCACTAGGGGGCCCCTCGTGTCGCAAGGCCCGGGGCATTTGCCCCCTTTGCCCCCCCCCCCCTTGAATCCAAATCTAACTGCCAGGAAGTATTATGTCAGCAAAGGTTCGGTAGAAAAATTTTGTTGAAGCAGAAAACCTTCGGGTCGTTGGTAGATCGGTCAGGGAGAGGGCAAAAGCCGAAAATTGACACCCGAACTGTTAGGAAGATTGTGCGAGAGGTAAAGTCCGGGAAATCCAGGTAATCCTGCTTTCTAAGGTTTCTCATCGGACTGTTCGTCGGCGGATCGAAAGCAAGATTGCGAAGCGGCTGAAATTTGCCAAGGAGCACGCAGAAAAACTAATTCAATATTGGAAAACGGTTTTCTAGACGGATGAATCGAAGTTCGAAATTTTCAATCCGGAAGAGGCGGATTCGCGTATGGTGCAAATCCGGCGAAGAGCTACAGGAGCGCCATATCCCGGGAACGATGAAGCAGGGAGGGTGAAATGTTATGGTGTGGTGGTGTTGGGTGTGGGAAGCCTGGTTAAAAATTGACGGGATAATGACGGCAGAATCTTACTCTAACATCCTCAGAGAGAATTTGGAAGTTTCTCTGCTCAAAACCGGGCTGGAAGATTTGTGCTTCAAAAGGACAATAATCCAAAGCACACACCAAGATAACTAAGGCATTCTTCCAGTCGTGCCGCATCAAGCCGATGGAATGGCCCCCACAATGCCCCGACGTCAGCCCCATCGAGGATTTATGGGCAATTCTCGACGCCAAGGTGGACAAAACTAGTGTTATCAAAAAACATCCTTATTTCGATGCTCTGGAACGCGCCTAAGAAGTTCCCGACCCACAGTACCTCAAGAGTCTCGTGGATAAGCATACCGAAGCGATGGCAGGAGGTTCTGAAGGCCAAAGAAGGCCACAATCATTATTGATTTTTTGTTTGTTGCGTTTAAATATTCTTTTGATGCATTTGTGTAGTGGCACTATATTTTGTCATTAATTTCTATGAAGTTCAAACTGATTTTTTGTTGTTGGAAAAACTCTTGTTTGTGACAGCCGATTCCGAATGATTCTAAAGAGTACAATATAAATTAGATTTAAACAATTTTTACGCAGAGTTCGCTTGTCATTTTCACCAAAAAAGAGAGAAAACAAAAAAAAAGATGTAGGTGTCACTCTATTTTACCTGTCACGGTATTCGTACGATAGTTAACCAGAATTTTCGTTCTCCCCAGCGAACAATGTTGTATAAGAGCTTATTTAGCTTTAGTTCAGTCGAAATCCACCGGATAGTAGCTTCACAAGCTTCATTTCAACATAATTGTTTGTTGGGTCGTCATTAAAAGTGTCGATATTGATCAAAATTCAGAAGTTTGAGGCCCGTTTTCGTTCCTTACCCTACATTCGCACTGCATGAATCAAACAATGTTGAAACGAAATCATCAAAGAATGCCGTCACATATTTCTATGTTTCAATTTGTCTCTTGCTTCCGCAGAAATGTGTAATTTTCATTTCGATGGTTGCCCCCCCCCCCTCCCCCTCCGTGCTGTCCACGTGGTATGTGGATGGCCCCTTACGAGAAAATTCATTCAAGTTTCTCAAATAGTTTAAATTAGGCTAAGAGCCCCAACATTCACAAGAATGGTTGAAAAGCTATAATCTTTATTTTTTCTAGTTTGAGCTCTAGGGCGAAACCTGTGTTTGCCAGTGTAATTATAATCTGAGGACTACAAATCCAATTAAAATGTGATCAGAACTTTATTTCAAGGAAGACATAAGTTAGAAGGAAAAACTTAGTAATTTTTTTTTTTAAATTGTAGAATGAGTCTAGACCTTTTTTTTTCATTTTGCCTAGTTGAAAACCTAAGTGTCCAAACGTAATAAATTATGTTGCGCATTACCAAGAAATTTTCATAAAAAGCTGTTTTTTAGAAGCAACGGTTCTCAAAATATTTGCAAACAGAATGAGTTTTCATATTCATGAAGTTTTAATTTTTAGCCTTCGATTTTGGTTAATGTCGCTATCGATCACATTTATTTCATAAAAAAATTACCAGGACCAGGATTTGCAAAAAGAAAAGAAATATGAAGAAGAAAACCTTTTGAAAGCATGGTTGCAATATTAGAACTATTTTTTTCTATTTACTTTTTCATTAGAAAAAATGACTAAAACTAAGACAAATTTTCAAAAAAGTGAGAAGAATGACAGTTAAAAAAGCATCAAAATTCTGCATTGATGCATCAAAATTCTGCATTAATGTCAAAAACCAGGAAAAATGCGTCGCCCTCTCTTTGGTTATGAATCGGCTTCAACATAATGGGATTAAAATTTGGTTGAATTACTTTTTTCTGCTTTTTTACTCTAGCCCATAGCGTATAACTTGAGAATAGACATCAATGAGAACCGTTGCCACACTCTCGCGGTTCCATTGAGAGGAGCAAGCGCCCTCGTGTGTAGGTTTACGCTGTGTAGCAGGCAACAACAACAATCCCAACCTGCCTACTCCGGTGCGGTCAGCCGCACTTCTCCACTGCTGGTGCTGCACACGGTTAAGTAGCGAGAAACTACGTGAGAGCAAAAAAAAGACAGGAGAGAATCGGAACCCCAATATGTGTATTGGTATTACAATGCCTAACGTTTGGGATAAGAACGTGATTAATTTCTTACGATTGACAGAATACATTTGGTAAATTTTTCAATTGGAAACATCATCAGTGTTTTAGATACTACGACTTGCTGGTTGGAATAAAAGTTCATATATTTGCTAGTCCATCCATTCAAGAAAGCTAGCAGCTTGGTAGCTCGCGAGGAAAAGGTGAGTTTCGCATATATTTCGAGGACCCACATAACAGTGGGAAGCGATAATTGTCGTCATCGCTTGCAGAATGACTTCGACCATAATGCTTGCACGTACATATATAGGCGAACAGTTTCTTTTAGAAGTAACAGTTTAGTGCGCGATGGGAAGAAGCGGTGCGTAAAATATGAAAAGCACCTTGTCACTCCGCGTTTTACCTCACATTTTCGCTAAAAATTCCGCTGCGCACATAATCGTGAAGCAATTTGCGAAAAATTGGACAGTCTTCTGACAGTGATTTTAGCAGGAGCATCGTTAAGTCAAATTAGATCGTCGGATTGCATAGAATGAACAACGTGCCTCGTGCCGTCTGCACCAACTCCATACGATTATGAAACGATCAGCAATTCTTAAAATAATTTTTACGTTGTTATATATTTGCTACGACTGTTTCAAATATGTAATTGATTTAAAGAGTTTAGATCAAACTTGCATTATTAAAGTTTTTTCTTTCATGCGTGTCTATCTTTTTCAGATAACCACAAAATTTGCCACCATCATGGATTTCAAGCAGCAACATGGACAAACCCAGTACCCACGGAATACTTCCCGACTGAAGCAGACCAACCCGACGACATCTTCTGCTGCTCCCCAGAAAGTTATGCTACGAAGAAGATGTCGCAGCGAAAGTCTTCCGATGGCATCGATAAACGAAACCAAAAGCGGTAAACAGCGCCTCCAAGGTCACCACCATCATCTTTACAACCACCCCCAGCACCATCTACTCAAGTCAAAAGGAGATAATCCGTCTTTGCTAGTCGAGTCGGTCAGTCTGCAGAACAATGGTGGCCGAAAGGCTCTACCAGCGATAGGAAACAACGAATTACTGCCCAGTATCACAATCAACAGTGTGAAGGAAAACGTAATGCACAACGGTCACACTCGAATCGTCGAGAACGCTTTAAATGCCAAGGATGTGTACACAAGCGAGCTAGACATGTACCGGAAGGATCGCAGGTATGGCTACTATATTGCCAGCGAGAAGCAGCTTGAGTCTCGTTTCGCGCGTAACCTTGAAAGTTCATTTAACCCACGGAACACCGTTTTCGATCGAAACAATCGGAAACTGCGAGCCCGCAGTGAGTCCGAGCCGCATGAAATCTACACCAGCAGCACGTCAGGGTCGTCGCTCAGTGGCCGGACGACACCCAGCTTTAGTAATCGGGAACAAGTGCGAGATGTGAGTATACTTATTTTGCCTAAAGCTGTTACATAACAAAGCTTGCGGAAAATATTTACAATTTATAGTTTCTTATATCAAAATTATGATAGAACAATTCTATTCAAACATTGCAGCTTTGTCTGAAACGCACCCGCGACACTATCTCACCCACACTAGAGGGCGACGAAACACTGGAATGTGTAGCTTCGTCGGTGCCTCTGAAGGATTCCCCACCATCAAAAATGTTCAATGCGGTCGACGTCAGCCGGCTGGATGAAGCCTTAGTCAATGTAAATGCTACCCAGCAACAGCGTTCGAAAGGATCTAAAGCAATCTCCACGGCAAATGGAGTCCGCACAACAAAAACTGTACGCTCACGTACAGGAGCCCCAGTTAACAAATACAAATCGAGCCTTAAATCCGCACCGACCACTGTGTCGGCTATCGTTGCTTCAGGTGGATTGGTCGCCGGACTGATTGGACGTAAATCGGTGTCGCCTCCACTGCTTAAACCATTAGCCGGCTCCACTTCTCCTACACCGTCCGGGATATCGACAGGAACCAGCGGTGGTGAGTCCGTTCATACACAAGACCTAGACACGGAAACGATTGGCCATTCGGACGCAGGAGACGATGAAGACCTGGACGATGAATGTGGTGCAGAAGATGACGATCTGGAGGACGAATTGATCGAAGATGATGAATTACTGAATGGATCGATTACAGACTCGGAAGATAACTATCAAACTCACCTAGCAGCATACCAAGCAAGGGCGAAATCAAACTCCACCTCACCGTCGCCATCGCTAGTCAAAGGACCAGTGACATCCATCGGTTGCGTGCAAGGAGGCTGCCCGATTGAAGGACCCTTAGCACCTAGTCTATTTCCACATGTTCCACCTTACATTACATTTTCAACACACGAAGAGAAAGGTCCTCCAATGCCACCGGCCATTCATAAAGTGCTCAAGTGGAAGATGACACTCATAACTCCGATCATCGTGCGGAAGGTGTTGATCAATAGCGGTTTTCGATTGCTTAAAAGTATGTAAATAATCTTTTCAATGTTAGTCTTTATAAAATTAGCTTTCTATTACAGAAACAAACGATTGGGTCGGTATCTGGGGTAAACACATGAAAAGTCCTTGCTTTAAAACTTTGCGCTCCTATCAGAAATTCAATCACCTACCCGGAAGCTTTCAGATCGGTCGAAAGGACCGCGTTTGGCGAAATTTGCAGTCACAGATGAATCGGCATGGTAAGAAAGAGTTTGGATTTATGCCCCGAACCTACATTATACCCCAAGACCTGAAAATGCTCCGCCAAATGTGGCCCCGCTACAGTCAACGAAACTGCAAGTGGATTATCAAGCCGCCGGCCTCGGCGAGAGGCACCGGCATCAAGGTCGTTAACCGCTGGTCGCAGATACCCAAGCGGAAGCCACTGATTGTGCAGCGTTACGTCGAGCGACCACTGCTAATCAACGGCAGCAAATTCGATCTTCGTTTGTACGTTCTGGTGACATCGATCAACCCCCTGCGCGTGTATATGCATACGGATGGACTGGCTCGATTTGCTTCTGTGAAATATAGTGAGAAATCAGACACCCTCAGCGATCGATATATGCATTTAACCAACTACAGTATTAATAAGCTGTCAAACAACTACAGTGCGAATGAAGATGCAGATGCCTGTCAGGGTCATAAATGGACTATCAAATCACTGTGGTCGTATTTTACCGAGCAGGGTATCGACACGGATCGCCTATGGGGAGCATTAAGGAATCTAGTCCTACGGACGATACTTGCAGGCGAAGGACCCATCCATGCTATGTCTAAACTGAATGTTGCCAGCAAATACAACTGTTACGAGCTCTTTGGCATAGACGTGATACTCGATTCGGAACTTGTTCCGTGGCTGCTGGAAGTAAATATATCACCCTCATTGCATTCCGCTTCGACACTGGATGCACATGTTAAAGGACCACTAGTGAAAGCGTTGCTAAACACGGTTATGTATCAGGTATATCCATCTTGATCAAATTATTGCAAACATGCTTAACACAATGTTCATTTTACATGATAGGTTCCTCCGAGAATACCTCTTGCTGAGCAGAAAGAAATTCTAGCAGAACAAGGCCTAGAAGGTCCGCTGTGTTACGACAAACGGATATACGTATCAGTCTTATCGAAAACCGAACGCTTGAAACATAACGCGTTCATTCAGAAAGATACAACAAGGGAAGAGGTAAGCATCAAGTTATATTTTATGATTTTGTGATCATCTAATATTTGCGGTATTCTTTAGTACCTCAACGCAATCCTAGAAGAACTGACCCCAGACGATGTACGCTGTTTGATGCTCACCGAAGATGAACTCGCCAGAAGTGCCCCACTGGAACGTATCCTTCCAGCGCCCAATAGCCACCGGTATATTGGATTTACCGAACATCCTAGATATTATAATCGCTTGCTGGACGCCTGGGAGCATCGCTACTGTCACAATCGTGCCGAAGGAATCGCCTTGCTGCAGTCACTTTGCGAACAAAAAGTCCATCTACAGGTACCGCCGAGCACGCTGAAAAAGGTAAGCATCGATTCATTCTATTTTACTGTTTGTCTCTGTGCATTTGCCAGGCATATAAACATTACCATTACACAATACCGACTTCATAGCCTCAAAATGCTGTCCAGCAGCAACTTCAAGCAAATGAAACAAGCACAAGCACACGCCAACTCAAGAACATTCAAGCAAGCACTAAATTCAAACAGAAGCACATTCGCACAAAGCATCAACTCACAGTGGTCGCACACCGAATGCAACCAACCGATTATCCCTACCTCAAAACCTAACGAAACCTGCCCGGTTGAAGATCCACTGAGTCCAATATCTCTTTCTTGAAACATCTATTTTGATAATACTTACAGATTTTTATTTATTTTGTAAATACCTCTCTATATAGATCCCAATCTAAATTGTAATAATGAGTTTTCTAAAATTGTATTAAAATTATTTTTCTATGATAAAACTTTATAATCAAACCTCACGAACGCATCTTCATGTGGCGCACTGTAAAAACCAAAAACCACCAAAAACCAAACCGTTCCATTAATCCAACCAACTACCAAACAAACAAAACTTGCAATCTCGCTCCCCCCGAAACCCGAATCGCGTGCGTGGGTCAGGAATTTTGGGAAGCCTTTCGAGCAGCGTACTGGCGCTGTCGAACGATACAGGGTCGTAAGTGGCAAACTTTGCTTCGTTCTCTCGTTGATTATTTTTGCCAAAAATAGAACTTTTTCGTTCGGTTAGAGTTTTTCGTTCTAATTTTTTTCGGACAATATATAAATGGCCGACAGTATTTACTCTAATTATTGCTAATGGAAGTTTTGGTCGGATTATTATTAACAAGTTCTTAGGAAGCTGGAGAGTGTGCAAGCAACTGTTAAGTTACTTACAATGTTACTTTAGAGCTAGTACTACTATAGAGATTCTTTTCATAGATTTATCCCTTTGCGAACAGTCTCTAGAGAAGTTATACAAAAAGCAGGATCTTTAAGTTCGTGTTGTTGAACTATATTACGTTCATATGTAGACCAGTTTTCTTTAGGTATGAGCAATCTTTTCAAGTGATTAGGAAACTACAAATAAATCTTTATTTTCGCTTTAACAACCTTTCGATTCCGCTGCTGCGCATATCCAGTTTAAATTCGATTTAGCTCGTCCAAAAAAAAAATGCGGTGCATATGCATCAATGTTTCAATGTTTTTAGGTACTAGACTAGTATTAGTTTTAACTGGTTAAAAGTTTTCCTCTCCTACGACTCATCTGATCTGATCCAGAAAGATGCTCAGATAGTTGAAACTATATTAAGCTTAGTATGAAGTGGAGACAGAGAACACGACTTTTATTCGGTTTGATTGTTTTTTTTTCCGTTATATGTTTTAGTTGAACTTGTATAATTTTTTCTATATTATTTACCTTGGTTCACACTATATATAAGTTAGCATTTTACTATACAAAAGGATTAATGGCATTGATTAAATCTGGTTACTTTTGTTATATATAAATTATTTACCTCCTTATCGAAAAAAGGCCTAGAGATGTTTTGATAAATTCTGAATCTAAAGTACACAGTATTTTCTTTTTTAAACACAGTTTTTGATAATCTACCTTTGACTCCAATAGATGAAAAATATAAAGTTGTAGATTTGGTGATAATATTAAATATTTCATAAAATGTTTATTACAAGGAAGTTAGATTCTAAATCGAATTGCTCTTCTACTACTTTGTTCAATCGTACACTAATTATGTATCTGTAGTCATTTTCAACATAAATGATCATTTCTTTTCGTTAAATAGAAATTAACCCAAATAACTGCCAAGTATACACATTTCTGATAACTGATTTTACCGCAATTTCAAAGGCCATTGACGAAATAATTGAAAACATAAACAAAGGAGATGATTACTTTAGATATATTCAACCTCTGATGAATTAGATTGTCTATAGAAACAAATCCCTTACCTATATATAATCGACCCTAAGCGTTTGCGAACGTAGCTGTAAAAAGGTAATTTTAGCGTTCTTTAGCACGTACCTGTTGAGAGGTGCGTGCCCGTATTTAACTCGTTCTCGCTCGTCATACTAATAACTAGTGGATAATAATTAGCGCCTTACGTAAAAATATTTAGTCGACTAACATTCCCGTGTCTCAGGCCCATCCCCGCTCTTGGAATCCTATCTCTCCCCCATTCAAGCGCCCACGCCATGCATCTCTCTTTAGACAAAAAAAAAACACCCCTAGAACATTCAGTAATAATTGTTTTAGTCACTTTGTTGATCGCAGCGCAATCCCTCCTTTCATCATAGTCAGTAGACATTATCCTTCATCGCGCCTTACTAGCCAAGCGTTTGTCATTTCATTCTTGATGTTGTAATTGATTGTGGTGTTTGTATTTCTCGAGCCCATCTACATCTTCAAAGTGATCATTCATTCGATAAAAAAATATTCAATTGAATACTCTAGGATTGAAAAGTAACTTCTTTTTTCCTCGCCGAAATTGCCTTCAGGACTCCAACAATAAACAACCAGACAGTACAAGTAACGAGAACGGTTCTCAGGATAGTGGCATCCAGTCAGACCCGGCTTGCTCCGAATTACAATCCCAAGAGTCCTGTTCTGCGTTTCATTCGCAAGAGTCAATCGATCATATTCCTGAAGCCGCCAGTACTACCAGTGCAACGCTACCTACGGCGACGGCAACAATGCAACAGCAGCAACCGGAAGAGAAGCAGAGAACCGCCGCGGATAGTATGAAGCTTGGTGACAAAATCAAGCTTATTCTAGACGATGCACTTCTGCTGAAGCAACAGCACTGTGGTGATACCGAAAATGCCATTATAGTAGAGCAGTAAGAATCGAATTATTTCTTGTAGAAACACGACACTCGATTGGCGATAATAAGTTATACTAAAATACTACCATCCTATACTATTTTCCGCGCCAACCATCGTCAATTTATAGTTGATGTTCTTTTTAAGAGAGAAAAAACTAGTGATTAGCGGGTTTGCGTTGAAAAGACTGAATCCAAAGTGTTCTCTGTACAAAAACGAAAAAAAAAATAGTTCAATGGCAGAATATTAAGATACTACTTACGCGAAAACAGTAGCCAAATGTACGTCGAATGTAACATAGAAGCAGATGTAGAGTCCTGTTTCCGAACGTACCCAACTAGATGCAAGTAAACTTCCAAGAAAATACTCCCGACCACAGTTACTGCAACAACCCACAATTTTAAGCTTGTAGTTAAAGCTGTCCCTCGCTTCTGTTTACTTGAGCAAAACAATATCCTCTCAAACTGAAACAACTTCCAAGGAAGAGTTTGAAGATAAAGGTTTTTCATTCGATAAACTGTCTTAAATGAACCAGAGGACACTATTGTAGTTAACCCGCTACAAACAAATACATAATTACAGTCGGCTCAGTGACATGCATGATACAAACAATTGTATAACTGCTAAATCATAGGAAAATAAATTCTTAATATAAGCATACGGAACAGAGCAGATACTAGACATGTATCTGTCGATAGAAATAAAAAAGCCGTTTGGAAAGTTCGACAGATTTTAGTCATTTCATCCGAAATTCGTTATCAAGTCAACTAATCATATAAACTGCACCCAGTTCGAATAATATAAGAGTGAACAGATAAGGCTCAACAGTCAGTGCAGTGAGTCCCGAATCCCTTGGGAATGACTATCAAATAAATATAGGACGAACAAAACCCTTAAGCTTACGATGCTACCGCATGTTGCCAAAAGCCAGGAAAGTTCGATATATCCTGTAGCCAGTTTCGTCTACTATAAGCTCTGGTAATCCTTATTTCTCAGATCTTGAGTTCCGACTTGGCGACAAAGGTTTAAGATGTTCTAGGTTGTCACATGTCACGAGAGTACAAAGATAAACAAATTCGTCGGCAACTTCGAAAGTATCCCCATCCATCTCGACCACCGCATAAACACCGGCAGAACTACTACGCTCTCTGCCAGCCTGTATTTCGTTTTGGCAGTGTTTATGGTGAGTAAAATTCTCGCAGCTTTGCTTCTGAGAGCCGTTTAGGCCTCCTCAACAGCTTTACGGTTAACACCAATATTATCAATGTCGTTCGCAAAGCCCAGAAACACGTAAGACTTCGTGATGATGGTGCCGCTTCTCTGTACACCCACCTTTCGTATTGCCCTTCTGAAGCTATGTTAAACAGCAAGTTCGAGAACCCGTCACCTTGTTTCAGACCATTTAACGTCACAAACGCGTTTGAAAATTTGCCCGCTGTCCTGATGCTTGATGCGAAACCGTCAAGCGTCACACGTAACAGTTTAATTAGTTTTGTTGGAAACCCAATTGCACTATACAGACGCTCGCTCCCGACATTAAAAAGTTCGGCTGATAAGCCGTCCTTATCAGCGGCTTTGTGGTTCTTCAGCTCTTTGCAAGCATTCTTCACCTCGTCCAATGTAGGTCTACAGCTTGTCCGTTCTTCCCAATTTCTATCCTGTTCCCCTCGATGACTATCCTACCTGCTTCACCGTTCAACACCACTTCAAAATGTTGCTTCCAACGCCCTGCCACCTCCTATTTACTGGTAATCAGGCTTGCCTACCACGAGATAGTGATCCGAGTCGATGTTTGGCCCTCGAAAGGACCGCACGTCTATGACATCTGAAAAGTGCCGGCCGTCGATCAGCATATGGTCGATCTGGGAGCAGGCAGCAAGTTGTCTCCAGATGTGCTTCCGAATATTAAGACGTGCAAAATGGCTACACCAGATGGCCAATCCTCTGGCCGCGGCGAAGTTCACTAACCTGAATTCGTTGTCATTGGTGGTAGAGTGAAGGCTTTCCCTGCCAATAACGGGAAAAAAGAGTTCCTCTTGTCTGACTTGTGCGTTCATATCTCCAATGACGGTCTTTATGTCATGTTATAGGCGCTCTTCCTACGTTTTCTTTACGTCGTCGGTTCATCGCTTGTCGGTGCGTACATGCTGATGAGGCTGAAATTGAAGAATCTGCCCTTGATCCTCAATGCGCATAGACGGTCATTAATAGGCCTCCACCTAATGACACGGCTAATTTGGTTTCCGACTAGCACGAAACTGACGCCCCGTTTCACTTTGTTGCCGCCACTGTAGTAGATGTGGTACTTGAAAGAAGTCCCGCGGTCGGATCAACAACCCGGAATTCACGTTCTCCGGTTTTAGGCCAACGCACCTCTTGTATGGCTACTACCTCCACTTTTGCCATCCGTAGCTCTCTTGCCAAGATGCCCGCGCGTTCCAGTTCGAGCAGAGACCTAACTTTCCAAGTGCCAAGTTTCCAATCGTTGTCCTTTTTCGTTTGCCTAGGTCTGTACCGATTGTTCCGATTCGTTTCATTCTCTGGATTGTTCGTAGTTTGTTAATTTCAGCATACTGCCTTACTGGGGCTGCGATACCTAGTCCCGCGATGGGGCTGCCGTCTTGGGTGTAGCTGGCGAGACATCGCATTTCTTAGTTCAGCCTTCCGCTCCGGATCAGTCTCTGTTTGATTCGCCCCTAAACTGGGAAACAGACGCTCAGGTAAGCTGCTCTCCAAGGAGAATAACTCCCCCTTCCCTGTCAGCATACGACCAAGTTCCCACCGGTTTACCGATCTTCCCTTGGTAGCTCGTATCCCAATCAATACCACGTTAAGATACGGATAGAAGTTGTTAAGCATTCTGCTTTGGACCACACTGGGGTCTATTTTATGCCAACTAGTACGGGTATACTGCTGGTACGCATTGCCCAGCCGTTTACCAACATTTTCGGCTACTATACCATACCAAAAAAGTCTCTTTCCAATGACATGTTAGTTTAAATAATTCCATGACAAAATTCAAGAGTTAGAGCAATTTTGGTGAGACAAGTTTTGACGAAAAACGAAGGGTTCATAAAAAAGTATTATTTAGAAAATAACGAGGGGTCCATCAATTTGATTATCCAAAAGCAGTTTCTTTACTTATTCAAGATGGGCTTTTAAACAAACATAACTCTTATCGTTTTTAACTCCTTAATATAACCAGTGGTTCGGTGTCAACAGAAATTGCTAAAATATGAAGTGCGGAATACAGCAATATCCCAAATAACGTTTGCATTAAAATGCCGGGCGGTGATAAAAAAAATAGTGCTTATTACGGGAGTCACTTCACGGTGACATCAGAGTGAAGGGAACAAAATCCTATTACGGGACTCACGTAAGTGAGAAAAACGTCGCGAAGTGACATCTGCCGTGGAATCTGGGTTATTATGAGTGTCATATCAGTGAAGTGAGAACGGAAAAAGCGACGTTTCGCGTGGAATTATTTCACGACCATTTTGAGAGGTGAAATGATTCCACGAAGCTGCCATAAGTCTTAAAGTTGATTGATTTGTGATCTAATGGTAAATATTGGATTTATTCTTCAGTAACGAAGCGAATCAGAGTTTGATCCGTGCCTTAAAGCGGTCAATTTTTCATTTTTTTTTGCCCGATGAAAAAAATGCAAACAGTTCAGGAAATTTTCTATACCGAAAAAAGCATTTTTTTTGATGCCGAATGTCTTAGAAATGCAAAACACGTCAAGATCTGGTATTGTCTAAAAAAACGGGAAAAAACGACTTTCTGGGACTTAGGTGCTTATTACGGGAGTCACTTCACGGTGAAATCAGAGTGAAGTGAACAAAATCCTATAACGGGACTCACGTAAGTGGAAAAAACGTCGCGAAGTGACATCTGCCGTGGAATCTGGGTTATTATGAGTGTCATATCAGTGAAGTGAGAACGGAAAAAGCGACGTTTCGCGTGGAATTATTTCACGACCATTTTGAACGGTGAAATGATTCCACGAAGCTGCCATAAATCTTAAAGTTGATTGATTTGTGATCTAATGGGTGCTTATTACGGAAGTCACTTCACGGTGAAATCAGAGTGAAGTGAACAAAATCCTATTACGGGACTCACGTAAGTGAAAAAAACGTCGCGAAGTGACATCTGCCGTGGAATCTGGGTTATTATGAGTGTCATATTAGTGAAGTGAGAACGGAAAAAGCGACGTTTCGCGTGGAATTATTTCACGACCATTTTGAACGGTGAAATGATTCCACGAAGCTGTCATGAATCTTAAAGTTGATTGATTTGTGATCTAATGGGTGCTTATTACGGGAGTCACTTCACGGTGAAATCAGAGTGAAGTGAACAAAATCCTATTACGGGACTCACGTAAGTGAGAAAAACGACGCAAAGTGACATCTGCCGCGGAATCTGGGTTATTACGAGTGTCATATCTGTGAAGTGAGAACGGAAAAAGCGACGTTTCGCGTGGAATTATTTCACGACCATTTTAAACGGTGAAAGGATTCCACGAAGATGCCATAAGTCTTAAAGTTGATTGATTTGTGATCTAATGGTAAATATTGGATTTATTCTTCAGGAACGAAACGAATCAGAATTTGATCCGTGCCTTAAAGCGGTAAAATTTTTATTTTTTTGCTCAATGAAAAAAAAAGTAAACTAGTTCAGGAAATTTTCGATACCGAAAAAAACATTTTTTTCTATGCCGAATGTCTTTGAAATGCAGAACACGTTAAGATCTGGTGTTATCTAAAAAACGAAAAAAACGACTTTCTGGGAATTAGGAATTTTTGAGCTGGGAAACAATCTCATTTCACTTGTCCAATTCTCAATTTCACTTCACTGTCAATCTCACTCCACGGAGGTGATTTTTGTCACCTCACTTGAGGTGGAATCGGGAATAGGTCTAAAAAAGGGAAGTGAGCGTGAGAGTGAAATATATTTCACCGTGAAGTGACTCCCGTAATAAGCACCGGTATAAAAAAGTGAAGTGAGCGTGAGAGTGAGAGTGAAATATATTTCACCGTGAAGTGACTCCCGTAATGAGCACCTTAGACATTTTTGAGCTGGGAAACAATCTTATTTCACTTGTCCTATTCTCAATTTCACTTCACTGTCAATCTCACTCCACGGAGGTGATTTTTGTCACCTCACTTGAGGTGGAATCGGGAATAGGTCTAAAAAAGTGAAGTGAGCGTGAGAGTGAAATATATTTCACCGTGAAGTGACTCTCGTAATAAGCACCATAGACAGATAATTGAGTTTAAAGAATTTCCTATGAAAGGTAAATATTTTAGCATACTTGCAAAAGAAAATCTCTGCCCTTGCGAACGGCCTTCCGACAGGTAACCGGAACATTCGCCATGGCGGACGAAAACATGCGTGTAAGCATGTTTTTGAGTTCTTTTTTCGTATTATTTATCAATTCATCCTCAGTTTTCACGACAGAATTGTTGGAGTAGATCTACGCTTAGGTTTGCCCATAAATTCTCGATGGAACGCAGCTGGGGGACATTGCTTGAGCGGATTTGCCAACTTGTGTATCGCATCGATATTCAGCAGGGTGGCAACAACGACTTGTATGAAGAAAAATTTCCCTTCGAATTTCGCTTAGAAGTAGTGCTCCAGCGCGTAGTCGGCAGCGAGGATAAAAATTTACCTTTAGCTTATAAGATATTTTAGACCATAAGGCATTTGATTTGATTGGGTCCGTAAAACATTATTTTGTATTTGCCGTGTCAAATAAATGTTGTGTGAACAAAAAAAGAAGTAGTGCTCAAAAGCTTCGTCATCTCGAGGAAAGCTTCTATGCAAAATTTCAGTTCAATCGGACTTGAGGAACTAAAAAATCTTGTTGCCCCATCTCACAAGAAGCAATGGTACGAAATTATTATAAGTTACTTTTTTCTTGGCTTACTAATTTATGGGACCTATTACAGAAAAGAAGGCGAAGAGACTCGCCTGTCAAATTTTGGTATTACAGATGGCGAGTCGGCTGAATTTTGGACGAGTAGCTCATTTGTGAAACTGCTCAACTCGTTCGCGACTCAGCTGTCACCAGCCAAATTTTACTCGTTACTTAATACAACATTTTGCTCGCCTCGTCAATGAATGAAAATTAGAAATGAGATTTTTTCGCCGAAGAAAAGTTTCCTTATTTATAACTCCGACCAGATGGTATCCCTACTCAAAGCGGTCAAAGTGTCACTTTTTTTGATCGATGAACAAATACACAGGTGCCGCTTCGAGGCACGTGATCCCAAAGTCCGAATGAACTAAAATTTCGAATCAGTATTCTTGAATATTGCGAATAGGTTATGTTTCCATTTAATTTTACTACGAAATTTTGTAGTAGAATTAAATGGAAACATAACCTATTCTCAATGTTCAATTCCATTCTACTAAAACGCTCAAAAAGAAATGTATTTGATCAGTATTCATTTCATTCATTCAGTTCATTGATCAGTATTCTTTTCGGGTAGACGAAACTTTTGAGCCCTACTTCTAATCGACATTCAAATGTCAAATTTTCCCATTGGCGCCAAGCTAAAAAAAATTCAAAGTAGCAAAAAGTCGTTTTTTCGAAAAAAATTTAATTTCGAGATCGACATTTAATGCATTTTTAAGAAATTTGGCATCGAAAAAAAATTTTTGATAACGGCAATTTCATTTACTACTACTAACCGTGCATTTTTTCATCAATCTAAAAATAAGTTAATTTTGCCCGCTTTGAGACACTTGTTCCCAAAATTGAAATTTTGCATGGAAGTTTTTCTCGAGAAGACGAAGCTTTTATGAACTACTTCTAAGCAAAATTCGAAAAGTCGATTTTCACTGCCCCACTAATGTCCATGTTCACCAGGTACTTTTTCACTTTTGGCAGGTTGCAACGACCTCCCGCTTCTTATCGCTCAGGATCGCCGGCCATCCGACACCGGGCTTTCTTTCGATGCTCTGATTGTTGTCCGATAGTGTCAAGACAGGGCGAGGTACCGTTATTTGAATGCACACACTTCTGAACGGAGTAGCTTCACTGTTTTCGCCATCACGGTTAGAGTTCGACTGATAGAGCTGGCGATTTTTTCTGCTGACGTATGGGTTACTATGATTGATGCTGCCTGGGAGGGTAGTTTCTTCAGTGCGTGTAAAGGTAAACCTATGAAAAATCGGTAATTTTTGTCCCTGTTTTGATGCAAACTTTAGATTAAAGCTCTGGTTGCAGCATTAGGGAGCTTATAAGCACTCAGAAAAGTTTCATCAAAACGCCTTTAACATTTTGTTATAAAAAGAACTTTATTTAACATTATCATTGTTGGATAATGCAAAATCAAGTAATACAAATATTCCGTCTTAGTTTAAAATACTTTTGTACATTCAGCATTCTTGCTACCTTTTTAAGAAACAACTGGACATTCAAAGTTATTCGTCGACCCGTTAAAAAAAATACTTCTAAATTTATCACTAAAATATCATCAGGTTTGCAGAAGATATGAATAAAACAGATGGCAGCCTCAGCGATGGCAATGAAGTAAGTAAAACATTAACAATTTCGTTTTTTTTTTTTGGTTAAACCTTACGGAAGATTCCTCAATGCACGTTTTCCTTGTTCTCTCGTTTAATCCTCCTGGATTGCGCCACAACCGAGGGTGCAGGTGTTGACATCTCGACACTAGTTGAAAGCTGATTTCCGTTAGCACACGCAATCGCTGTGGCCGGATGGTCCTTGACAAACTGGGTCATTATCGTCTGCGAGGACGTTTTGCCATTTTTCATTCGGCTCATCTTGTTCTCGTCGGCGCATTTTGTTGTGATTGCCGTTCGAACCATCGACTCCGAAACATTGCAGGATTTCACCACAATAGCAATTATGTCCGCTATGATTTTCTGATCTAGTTTATCCTTTACTGGTTTGGCTCGGTCGCCCATAAAAGCCGGAGATGGACGCCCGGTTAAAGTATGTGTTGAAAGCATATCCCTAGTGAATAACGTCATCAGAAGCTTCCGCGTGGCGGCCTTATAGCTTGTCCAGTTAATTGCACGTAGTACTTGTTTCTTTACCATGGTGTTATTCGGGCCAATAGAGGTCATTTCAGATTCGTCGGATTCGTCTTCGTTCCAGTCTTTTAGCATGTCATTTACAGTCGACTTGCTACTTTGGTTGTGATTGCTACCGTTCTGATCGCTTAGATTACTTAGACTTAGGGCTGAAGCAGAAAGTCGATTGGAAAAGCTAAAGTTTTTTGGTGTGGAAGCGGCTGAAGAGGTATCTTCTTGAATGAAGTATTTTGTTTGACCAAATGACATGTTGGTTTCGTCGTGTAAACTCAGCTGATCGATTACCATGTTGTTGCTGCTCTCATTGGAAATTGCGGGCTTAGGAACGTTCGATTCTGCCACGGATATGCGATCTCGACTTTCATCACCGGTACCCAGCACTACATAGTTGGACACGTTGTTGATCGAATCTTTGATAGTTTCTGTTTGCTCGTATTTATTAGCAGATTCGACTTTCGATGCAATATTTTTCAGCGTTTCGGAAAATGTATTCAATTGTTCAATTATATCATACATCATTTTTCTGTTGAACTCGCTTTCCATTCGTGCACTTTTTTGCTCTGCCAGGATGCTTTCCTGCAACGAAAGTAACCGTGCCATTTCAAGCTGGCTCGGGTGACCGGTTTCCTGTGGAAAGAATTTTGCATCCGTCTGGGTCTGTTGGTGAAAGGTCATGGGAGGCGCTGGAGCATTGGACATGTGTATGGTTAACAGCGATGGCGACGGGGATATGACACGCTCCGATTTACAGCTGTTGACCCAGTTGGCGGTCGCTATCTGGGCCGGAGTTGGCATCGGTTCATACTCGGGGCTGAGCGGTTCCTGCTCGTTTGGGCTATTGGTTGCAGTTTCTGTCCGACGACGCTTGGTTGCTTGCTGAAATAGTGATTTCGATTTTAAAATTGTAAAGATATTATTGTAACTACGTCCGAAATAGATATGTATTACCATCATTCCCTTACCTCTATTTTGATATTTTGCGATGATGAAGCTGTATTTTGGTACAAATTCTCGGCGGCCATTTTTCGCAGCTGCCTCAGTTCGGTTTCAATGAATTGTTTATCATCTACGAAGCAGATAAAGAAACTGGGTTGATCAAAATGCAAAACATGTTTCAGAATGAACTATTTTTAGTTTTTTTTTGCAATAATGCACCATTCATATGCATCCAATAAGAATAAGAGTTGAAAAAAATCTCACCGGAAATAATAACAACTGTTGCTTGCAGTAACTTCTTGCCCCGCTTCACATATATGGTTTTTCCAGTGTGAATAGTTTCCCGTGTAGTGCTCTGGCTGTGCAGCACCAGTTCCGATGCATTGATGACCGAGTACGCATTTGGTTCACCGGGGGGCATGTCCCATTCAACCAACAGCAGTAAATTTGACTGCTGCGTAACCTTGGGAAGAGGTTGTTGTGCGTCGACTTCGGAAAAGGATGGAATCAGCTGACTCTCGGCCATCGAAGGACCACCAACCGATCGATTCAAAATTATCGGTTTCGGCGGTACGGGCCGCCGTTCCTGAGGCTGAATTTGGGTTATTGTTTGGTATTGACAATCCGATTGTATAGCAGCAGGTCCAATTGTAATTACTCCGGGTATATGATTACTATTGGTCGGAGTATAGTGCTGATTGTACTGCGCCGCCACCTTGCTACTTTGCACAGTTGCCATATCGTTCTTCAGCTGTTCTGTATGAAACTCGGTTTTTTTTCCTCTCTTGTTTGGCTCAGACCTATCGGTCCATAAATCGAACTCGGTTTACTGCTGTACGCAGACAATTGGAAATCCTTTTCACTTCACGAATATTTTCACTCTGGATACACTAAAATCCCATTGACAAACGATTCTTGTAATTCTAGATTTAAGCCAAATGCGCAGCATGAGATAATAACAGGAAATCTGGACGAATAACCAACCGGATTATACTTCTATCGACGAGAAATGATGTGCCGTTTTTTTTTTCTTACCTCACCATGAAAATATGCCTTTTAATGTGCTCCTTTCAACTTTGAATGTTTGAATGAATGGATCCGTATGAAGTAAAAACCGCCAAACGCCAAAATACCGCACGGCGTTGTATGAAAGGAAGAGAACAAGGCGAATTTTCACATACACTTGCGTGTACCGCAATAAATGTATGGCAGTGTGTGTAATGGAGTAACTTGCGCCTTCTGCTTGCGCAGCAATTATAAGCTTATTTTTTAAAATTGTTTTTCGAAAAATTCGCTTCTTTTAGACTCACTACTATTTCTTATTCCAACACAGAATATAAAGACTATTTTCACGGAACTATATTGCCTAGATCGCATCAACCACCTATCCAGCAATCGTTTCTGAATGTGATAGTGTTGGTGGATCACAGGCAGACGGAGTTTTATGTTTTCTGTTTATATGAAATATGCGGCAGACTCCAACAGGAATTATGCACGATGTGCTACTTATAAACTAGGGGTACTTAAAGATATCGATGCTTTATTAGTAGGAATAAAAAAGTTTGTTATTTATTGTCGTTAAAATGATATTCTAACTTATAGGTACATATAAATTTTTATGGGTATAGAAATAATCTTACCTATCCGAGAAACTAAAACGTTGAACATATACATTCATTGGAGCAGGTAAACATTATTGATCCCTGTTTCCATCTAATTAGTAATGTCAATTTTTTTAACAATAATACTGCCCAAATGTTTGTCATAAATATTTTTTAATCTTCTCACAATAATTTTTAAATAATGATACAATTAAGTAAAATATACAGACTATCTCAATCTACAGTGGAGTTATGCATGACTGACGATTTCTGCTTTCGCTTTGCTACTTAATACATTGTTACGCCAACCAAGCTGGTGGCCTGGGTTCGTATCCCACCGCTGACATAGGTGTCGATGGTTGTGGGGTAGCGTGATCCACTCCCTAGAATTAATTCGAGCCGACACCGGGAGATTTTCTGAGGCGAAGAATCTCTGGGATCACGCCTTCCATCGCATGAGGAAGTAAAGTCGTTGGTCGTAAGTTAGGATCCTGGGTGGAGTCGCCTAATCAGGCGTCGGTGATTGGCACAACAACAGTGGCGGACTAAACCGACAGCAAAATAAGCGAGAATAAAAAAAAAATTTGTTACTGAAATAATTTATTTTATCTTTTGTTGCAATGCTTTAAAATGCATTCCCATGGAGTTCTTGCCATTGAATCTCACTTATACACGAAATCACGATTGCAATTATTACGTGCATGCACTGACACATATCCATTTTATCAGAAAATAAACTACAGAGAACAAACGTTCATCTTATTTTGAAGAGATGTGTAAAAACTTGAAGCCATCATTATAAACGTAAGTGGTAATGCTCCCGCTATGCGGCACTCTTGTCACTGACATAAATTCGAATCAAAATACGTTAAAACACTAACGACATCTGTCTTGTGGTCCCCAGTTGCACTGCATAAATATTGTCGTATCAATATTTTATTAACCCATTATGGACCGGGTGTTTGGTTTTCCGAACAGTACTTTAGAAATTTTTCACGAATAACTGAGATAAGATAAAAACATTCCGTCTTCTGTATATGATAGCTGGGAATGTTAGCTACAAAAAAAATGTACTGGACACCCCTCCCCAACCATCCCGTAGGGTGGCTAGCGTTTCGCGCAGATGTGTTCAAAAACAAAATTTTTCATTATAATTTTTAAAACTGAAAATAATAATTGAAGCTATTGATATTGATATATTCTAGTTACTAATGGATGACTTTCATTTTATACCATTTATCAATACTCTACGAGCATTACAACGCGCGTACCCTTTGATCGAAAATGACTGTTCGTTTTTCCGAACAGTGGTCCTATAGGTGTTCACTTTGTTTACGTACTGTCAAACGCAGTTGGTTGAGTGGCTGGATTGGTTATAAATGTTTATTTTATAGTGCTTCAATTATTATTGTTTTATGTTGACTGAATCTGTATTGAAGCTATCGTAAGTATCAGTTTTATGTCTTTTGATTACTTTGCTCTAAGTATATATATAGTGAATTCGATCTTCATGTTTAGAAATCAAGATGAATCGACACCGCGCATTGACGATGCATGAAGTTTTTACTATACTGGAGGAAGAGAGTGATGATGAAGAAACTTTTGCTATTCAACGGGCATCTGAAGAAAATGTGGTATATATTCCCCCTCTCGTTGATTTCAAGTATTAGACTACACTTTTCAGCTAGATCTCACGATGAAAAGTCAAGTAGATGCAGGCATTGTCACAAACCCACAATATTCATCTGTAAAAAATGTAATGTTCATGTACATCCCAAATGTTTTGAAGCTCTTGAACCACATAAATAATAAATTTCAATGAAATCATATGACTCAGGATTTATTGATTCGTTACCACACATTGGCCCACTGTTCGGAAAAACGAACAGTGAAATACTCGGTTGTGGAAAGTCGGAAAATTTTTTCTTCACCATTTTTTTCTTGATTAGAACAATACAAGCCTGTGTTGTGAAAATCGCGTTAGAGAAAATCAGGATCTAGGTCCGGTCCATAATGGGTTAATATCAGCTTGGTTTGTCAATGACGCGAACGCCACATAGGGGGAGCTTTACCACTTACGGTTAAAACAACGGTTTCAAGTTTTTACACATCGCTTGAATATAAGATAGATGTCTGTTATCTGTGGTTTAACCGCAGTTTGTGATCTACCTTCAACCAGTAAAATGCATGAAATCCATGAAATGCATGTGAAGGGGCTCACTAACACTATAGCGATACGGGCTATATCGAATCATTTAGATCATTGGACCACAGACAAACAGACGTGCCTTTTCAAAGAAAAATCTTTGTCCTTATTCGTAACGTTACACCAACGACGAGATAACAAGATACACAAGTGTCAGATCTTCTCATATACCTTGCGAACTTCCGGTAATATGGCGCCCCCGAACGACTCCCAGAAACATCAATGGTGAATGTGTGTGTGTGTGTAACCTGCATAAGCTATCGAATACGAGCTTGACAATAACAACTACAGAAATATCTTGTCATTCGTACCAAACCGATAGTACGCACACAAACACAGTTGATGTTTCTTGGACACGTTGAGGGCGTTTCGATCTTGTTTCCAGTCACATGCAGAGAGCTGTGTGTCTTGTTATTGCTCGTTTTAGGTTATACTCATGCACCACCATGTGAGCTTATTGCCTACTAACCTATTTTCGTGAAACGTTTTTTGTCTTTGCTAATAAGTGTGCAGGCTTGCCTAAATCAACACCAGCGGCATTACTGACGGTTTTTGTCTTTGATAATGAATGTGCATGCTTGCTTCTAGCGGCGATACTGCCCACTAAGCAAAATTTCAAAATAACACAGTGCAACAAAAATTGACTTTTTTTTCTGCTTTGGCTTCTATATATAATTTTTTTTTGTGTATTTTTATGCAAAACTGAATTTCCCCGAGTTTGAACATATTCCAACTTAAGGGGCAACAATGGCGCCATTTTGAATTTTTGAGAAACCGGTAATTTTTGAGGTTTTTTCGACGCCATTTTGTTTTAAGACCAATTATCAAAATTCCAAGAGTTTGTCCACATATTAGCATCTTTTTACTTATCTTTAAAAAAAACAGATCTTAAATCGGACAAAAACTTAGCTCAAAACAATGATTCTACGAAACCGGTTTTGGCATAGTTTTAGTATATTTCCAAATATCTTAAAATAACAATATAGTTCACTCTCGAATTTCCCATATATTTCCGTGAAGACAGACAGGGAACACCCCCTCTTGTGGTGAAAAAGGTAACTAAACTCATTGCACAGTGGTACAGTAAGGCAATTTAGGCGGACATGAGCTTTTCGTAGCGATTTTGGTTTGCGGTTTAAAGCCATAGTTTTTGTAAAAGGTTGTTTCTTATACATACTCCTCTATTTATGTGAAAATGAAAATTAGGGTGGTCCTATAATCAAAGAAATAAAAACAAACTAACTTGTTTTTATTTGCATAAATAATTGTAAACATTCTTTGGCAAACTTGTAGATCAACTAATTCTAAGTAGACAGTAGACATTAAATTTGGTTTCCAAAAACAGTCTTTTCGCTCTATTTTTCCAATTCAAATTTCAAAACAAAGTTTTTTTTTTTTTTTATTCTCGCTTATTTTCCGTCGGTCTAGTTCCGCCACTGTTGTGGCCAATCACCGACGCCCAGGGAGGCGACTCCACACCCAGGACCCTAACTCACGACCCGTTTATTAACGGACCGGCGCCAACGGCTTTACTTCCTCATGCGATGGAAGGCGTGATCCCAGAGATTTCTCGCCTCAGAAAATCTCCCGGTGTTGGCTAGGATTGAATCTAGACCAGTTGGGTTGGTTGTGAGTGGATCACGCCACCTCACAACCATCGGCACCTATGTCGGCGGTGGGATTCGAACCCAGGCGTCGAGCGTGGTTGGCGGAGACGTTACCAACCACACTAGGCCCCCGCTAAAAACAAAGTTTTCTTCGGTAACTTTAATAAAAAATACACCAATTTTGACGAAAGAACATTGTCGATATATCGACAGATGAAGAGTCGATATATCGACAGATGAAGAGTTTTAGGCCCTTTTAAAATATTGAAGTCTCCGTTTAGGGCAAACATAAATAATATTTTTTGGTATCATTTGATAGAACAAATATTGTATAAATATTGTGAGGAAATACCGAAAGTTGCTTAAAATTAGGTGATCTACAACTGTGCCGATGAATGTATACATTTATTTCTGCAAATAAAAAAGTTAGTCTTTTTATTTAGTCGATTTTAGGACCTCCCTAGTTTTCATTTGCACATAAAAAATAGACTAAATATAAGAAACAAGTTCTTAGAAAAAAAATTTTACTCTAAAACCACAAAATCGCATCGAAAAACTCATGTCCGCCTACATTGCCTTACTGTACCACTGTGCATTGTTGTAGAATTTCTGTGGGCGTGTGACATTCTCACACACGAAACTGAATTTACTGAATTTTAGCTTTAGTTGACTCAATTCCATACTTCCACAGAAAAAAATATGTTGTAGATTTCGTGCGTATATTGTTTGTATGTAAAACTAACGCCATTCCAGGAGTTAAATATTGATAATATAATAGATGTAGCTTATCGAGGCACGAAGAAGAAATATTCAAATAATCAGGCCACGACGTGTAAATGGTAAACTAATCCCAAGTTGCTATAGACGTGGTTCCCTGTGTATCTTCACTAGCTCAGATCCATCACGGGAAGCAACTACGAAATGTGCGGCCGTCAAGCTCAAGCTCAATAATCAGGCCACGAAGTGTACAATTAAATGAATGTTTCAATTACCTCGTGGAAAAGATAAAAGGAGAAACCGCACAATGATTGTCAATAGTCGTATATGGTTGTTGTGCAACTTTTAGCTTAGATAACACTTGAATGTTCTATCAATTTAACAATTTAAGTATGGATACATATCATGTTGTAATTGGTTTCAAAGCTTTTTTATATTATATATAAAAGATATTCAACAAAACAAACATAATTAGTGATAACAACTGTTATGCAAAAACTATTATTTAATGCTTAGTTTTCTTCGTTTTGAAAGTATTTTTTGTTTCTTTTACCCCTCCAAATTTTTTGCTCTCGAGTTCTAATCTTCGTATTCATCACTTGCAGCTTTGCTTTAACCAGCATATTTATGTATTTACTAGTTGACCCGGCAAATTTAATAATTTTCAACATTCCAAATTCATTGATTTTTTGCGATTTGTTTATATCGTTTGAAATTTTTGGTTTTATCGGAATGACAACATCCTCGCCTTTGGCTTTAGTACATCACCTCTATTCCGAAAACACTCATATTGGGTGGTATTCAGTTATTCTCTTTGTTTTCCACACGCAAAAGTTGGATGGTGCGAAACCAGTACAAAATTGTGCGTTTTTAGCGCAATTGTTGATGTAATTTGGAACCAGTACAATGATTACGTGTTGGACATAACGCAATTAATGCTCTAGCATTTGTTCAATGTATTTGGCAGCTCCAAACTACTACACCTAAACAGTTTCAACTGGTATCAAGCAGCATTGCAAAGCGAGCGAGAAGCAAAACCTTTCTCATCCTTTCTGCTTGAGAACGAGACATATGCTAGGCTTCTCAAATCTTTTGCACACACGCTTTCGAGATACTTTTTCTTCTTCATGCATTTCCCTGAGTTGCAGCAAGCACGCACCGACAGTATGAGTGAGACTAACAACACTATGGTATCAAGAATGTACAACACGGGTGTCTCGCTCATTTCGTGAAGCCGACAAGACATTGCCTTGCGCGTCGCAATCCGAACCGGAAGAGAAGCGAAAAAGCAACCTGCAAATTGTATGTGATTTGTCGGATTTGTCTAGTCTCGTCGCACGTACATGGAAATCATACGAGCGAGAGACAAATTTCTTGAAAAAAAAGCGGGTGCACAAGTTGTTATTTGCTGCTTGCCCTGCTCCATGAGTAGCAGTCACTAATACACTCGACGCGAGAAATAAAGTGTCGGTATACGATACATATTCTGATTTCATTCTATGTCAATGTATTCGCACATAACACCAATAATAGGTGTTATTTAGTAATTTTCGGGTGTTTTACAGAAACCGGAGGTCACCATTTGAGAATTCAAAATGGTGTCTGTGGTCGATTCTAGCTCCTGTGTATCATTCTGGTATCGAAGCATCTCATATTGGATGGGAATCGGCCGGTTGAAGAAATACCCATATTGGGTGGTATTTGGTCATTTTCGGCAGTTTCCCATTCACCGGAAGTCGTCATTTTACAATTCATAATGTTGTCTGAGGTCGATTTTGAGCTTCAGTGCATCATAACAATCCCGGAAATACCCATAATGAGTGTTATTTGGTCTTTTGCCATTGTTGTTTAGGAACCGGAAGTCGCCATATTGGATTTCAAAACGGCATTTGGAGACAATTTCTGGCCTCTGAGCATCATTCTGGTTAAAGAAACACCCATATTTAGTTGTTTTTGGGTCATTTTCGGCAATTTTCCAGTCACCAAAAGTCGCCATTTTACAACTCAAAATGTTGTCTGAGGTCGATTTGTGATTCAGTGCATCATCACGATTTCGGAAATACCCATATTGGGTGGTATTTGGCCATATCTCGCTGTTTCTCAGAAACCGGAAGTCGCCATCTTGGATTTCAAATGGTATTCAGAGACAATTTCTGGCCTCTGAGCGTCATTCTAGTTAAAGAAACATCCATATTAGGTGGTATTTGGTCATTTTCGTCTCTTTTCCAATCACTGGAAGTCGTCATTTTACAACTTAAGATATTGTCGGAGGTCGACAAACGTACAAACCGTGGAACACCACCGATGGATTGCCTCATACATAGGCGAACTTTATTATTATAAAATATTCGGCCGAGTCCACTTCACAATAAAATGTGCATTTTTTTCAGTGCACCCATTAGGGTAATATTATTGTCAAAAGTTACTCTTTTCGCATGTCGTGTAGAACAAAATCAGAAGTGGCGTACCTAGCGGTCGAAAAGGTGACTAACGCTTCTGTCATTTTCAATTTGTCTTCATAATTTCACGTAAGTGAAATATATTGGTATTTAAGATATTTGATATTTCACAAAGTAAAATAATATCGATTATTTTTGGGCATTAATGGTATTCCGCTAATATCTTAAAGTGGTAGTCAAATTATATCTTATTTTGAGTAAAAAAGTCTCAGAAATCGAATGGTAGGTGTCTGATCTACGTAATATGTCAGCAAAATATCGATTTTGCCCCAATTCCTCTAAAATACAAAAATAGGTTTATCTGCTGACATTTTACGTAGATCAGACACCTACCTTTAGATTTCTGAGATTTTTTTACTCAAAATAAGATATATTTTGACTACCTCTTTAAGATATTAGCGAATTACCATTAATGCTCATAAATAATCGATATTATTTTGCTTTGTGAATTATACTAAACTATGCCAAAACCGGTTTCGTAGAATCACCGTTTTAAGCTCAGTTTTGGTCCGATTTAAGATCTGTTTTTTTTAGAGATGGGTAAAAAGATGCTAATATGTGGACAAACTCTTGGAATTTTGATATTTGGTCTTAAAACAAAATGGCGTCGAAAAAACCTCAAAAACTTCCAGTTTCTCAAAAATTCAAAATGGCGCCATTGTTGCCCCTTAAGTTGAAATATGTTCAAACTCGGGGAAATTTAGTTTTGCATAAAAATACACAAAAAAATTATATCTAGAAGCCAAGGCAAAATATTGTTGCACTGTGTAATCACTTACTGGTCGATGAAATCATCATCGAGTGCACGTCTCTTTGTTTGTGATTGGACGATGACGTCGCCAACGGAATTTTTACAGTTCAACGCTCAGCGGCTAAATTCCGAGCACACCTTTCTTCGAAGAGAAGAAATTTTTTTCATGTACTTGCAATGAAGAAATTTTCTTCTCTTCGAAGGCATTTCTGCTCGGAGTTCACACACAGGCAGGCATGGGGGAAACACAGCACACCAAAGCGCGTGTGGCCCATCTGCTAACAAACACACCACGCAGGGCTATTCGTATTACCATCCGTCGCTAGATAAAGACAAAACACCGGAAAGCCATTCATTAACACGCGAGCCGAGGGTTTTTAACTTCGG
The DNA here is from genome assembly GCF_029784165.1 of Wyeomyia smithii. NCBI lineage: Eukaryota > Metazoa > Arthropoda > Insecta > Diptera > Culicidae > Wyeomyia > Wyeomyia smithii. The sequence goes on from NC_073696.1 coordinate 66,923,475, forward strand.
CACATGAGGCAACCGAGGGTTTGCAGTTTCGGGGAACACACAAGCATTGGTCGCCACGACGAGATCGACAATGACACAATAATGGATAGCTTGACGGTAGTCATCGCATACAACCACCTGCAATGTTTTTTTTTTTCATATGTACTTTTGTAAAAATGAAGCGTTTGAGAAAACACGTGTCAGCAAGCGGGCTCCCGAGGGCTCACGAAGTCGGGAACACTCGGGCCCGTGTTTGCCGAAGCTTCTGAAGGGCTTTTTTTATTTAGAACACTTTGGGTTTCCGTTTTTATTTAGAACACTGTGGGTTTCCGTTTTGTATAAGCACTGAAGGCAATGAAAAAACTCTCCGTGACATCGCTTAAAACACACACGCAGTGGTGTGGTGGGTTTGGACATGCCTACTCACAGAGAGTAAATTGTCGGACTTAATTCTATTTCACGATGAACCCGAAGGGGACTAAAACTTTTTATTACTGTTTTCAATGCGCTTTGTTTTTTTGAAGTAGAATACTTCTCTCAGGAAGTTCGGCTACATAGGGATGTGAAATGAAAATCTAAAACCGAAAAAAGTAAAAAATATGTCCAATTTCAAATGCTAATAAATCGGTTAGTATTCAATGGATTTCCTTCGTTCTTGCAGCAATAGATTGGAAAATCTTCTAAGATTCTTCCCAAAATAAGATAATTGTGATTTTATTATTCACGCTATTGTACTATTGAAAATAGTCAAGCCTTGTCAAAATGAAAAATTCGACCCCTGATTGGTCGTTATATGCTTGCTTCCCAAGCATGGTCGACAGAATCATATACCTTGCAATTGAAAACATGCTATTTGGCCTATATAAGTGCCTGTTTTAGCCGGAGCCGCTCATAATAGTTCTGAACAGCGACGACAGCAGTCCTCCCTTAGCAGCAGCGGGAGCGAGCAGTGGGTACCATCGATAGCGGAAAGCGACCACAACTGTGGCATGGCTGTGGATAGGCGTAGCAGTTCCAGCGGATCTCACCATCGATAGCAGCAGGGCCAGCAGATGCAGGTACAGTGGATACCAATGGCGGCCACAACTGTGGCATGGCTACGGATAGTGTTGCAGTTGCTCAGCAGTTAGGCCAGCGTATAGCGGCCACAACTGTGGCATGGCTATGCATAGCGTAGCATCAGACAGCGACAACAGCAGTCGTCCTTCCTCAGCAGCAGCACTAGCCCTGTGGTTGGTCACCACGTCTCAGGAGCAGCGCGGTTTTTCTCAGCGTGTGTCGCCAGACAGCCATTATTCCCCCCGTGTTGGGGCAGCATGAAGATTGCCATCAGGAAATCCAATTTTGGAAATCAAAATGCCTTTTTGAAGGCAAATAAACAAGTCATTGAAAGTTAATAATTTTTATCAATGCAAGCAAGCATTCTGTGTTGCATCCTAGCAATTTAAATTTGTCGCACCCGTCTAATTTACTGAAAGTGAAATAGCTTCCACAGTGCGTGTTGTCCGTGTATCTTAATTCCCCCAATGTTAGGGCAGCTCAAAGGTTGTAATTAGCAACCGATTTTGAACCGCAACATGCTTTTTTCAAGACAAAAAAAAATAATTGAAGGTTAATAATTTTCTGGCATCAACACAAGCAGACATTCTGTGCGGGATGCAATAAGATTCTGTTGTAGTTGTCTATTTTTTACTTTCACTTTATTTAGTAAACCCCCCACTGTAGGGGCAGCGCAAAGGCTGCGATCAGCATAACCGACATTGAATAATAAATTGCCCTGTTAGTACGCATTAACAAAAGCAGTCAGTTCGACTATGCAAAGCTAATATGAAGACGATTCAATCAATCAGCGTAAACAGAATTTCGTCGTCTCCCAGCTGCCAAGTTGCAACATGATGCAACACGCAACAGCGAGCAAACGAAATCGCTTGATGTTACAAACCGCAATAAGATACGGGTTAAAACCGTTGCGTGTGTGAGAGCACCATCGGTGTTTATTCGCTGGATACACTATCTACTGTCTACTGAACGCAATAATCTGCTTACATGCGACACGGGGACGGGAACATTTTCTTTAACCAAGCTGCACAACACGACACAAAAAATGTTATTTTGTTGCTTCAATGAGAGTGCTATCGGTCCGGCTCGACAGAATGTTCACAAGAAATCATTTTTGTGCATCCGTGCTACGAAACTGAGGAAAAACTTTAGAAACTGGAAAAAGAGGTGGAGCTTATCAAATGATCGCTCTGAGCCATGAGCTATATCATTCCACCACGTACGTAAAATAATTCATTCCTATTTTCATCCCTATATAAGAGCCTGTTTTAGTCGAAGCCGCTCATAATAGTTCTGAACAGCGACAACAGCAGTCTTCCCTTAGCAGCAGCGGGAGCAGAGCAATGGGTACCATCGATAGCGGATAGCGGCCACAACTGTGGCATGGCTGTGGATAAGCGTAGCAGTTTCTGCGGATCTCAGCATCGCATCGATAGCAGCTGGGCCAGCAAAAGCAGGTACAGCGGAAACCAATGGCAGCGTTTAGCGGCCACAACTGTGGCGTGGCTACGGATAGCGTTGCAGTTGCTCAGCAGTTGGGCCAGCGTATAGCGGCCACAACTGTGCCATGGCTATGCATAGCGTAGCTGTTACAGCGGGTATATCAGCATCGATAGTAGCAGGGTCAGCTGATGCAACGACACTCCCTTCACTAAAATGCTGTTTCAATGTGATAGCGGGAAGCATCAGCAGCAGGCTTGCATGAAGTGAATACATCAGCCAGCAACTTTCTCTAAGGCCTCTGTCATAGTAGACGCGAAAAGCGGTGCGAACCGATTCGCTCGGCCGTAGGTTAATGTACAGCTCTACTGATGGCTGTACATTAACCTACAGCCGAGCGAATCGGTTCGCGTCGCTTTTCGCGTCTATTATGGCAGAGGCCTAATGGGAAAGTTGTATCATTTTGTTCAGAAGAATATTATTGTCGGTAATATTACAGAGATGCGATTGCGTAAATCCGATTTTGAATTAAAAAATTGTTCTTTTGAGAACAAATAAAACACTTATTTGAAGAGTTAATAGCTTTTGGTACCAATAGCAGTATAGTGACAGCCTCAACGGTAGATGCAGATGCAGCCGGTACTTCCCTGAGGCCGATGTAAAGGTAAATGGGAGCAGCACGGCGAAACAGTTCGGGTTATGCTTAGACGCGCGTCATTTTTCGTTGTTGATATTCTCCACATGAAACGACGCGCTTTCGTATGATAGCGGTGGTATTAGCGGTAGATGCATTTGCCAACAAGCCGTGTCTTGTTTTCAATGTGAAAACACCTTTCTCATTGTGTTGACCGTGCGCCTTAGTCCTCACTATCAAGGTAACACAGAGATGTAAGATAAACACTACATCCTACACACCAAATTTTCATTGCTGGAAACCAGCAAAATTTTGCTGATTTTTGGTGTGCTGTGTTTCCAGCAATCTGTTCAGCAAAATGAAATTTGCTGATTATTCAGTAATGCTCAATTGCATAAAAATGACAGATCGTTTGCTGCATGTTCAGTAAAACAAAACACAAATTGCTGATTGTCAGCTTCGACAATTTGCTGTACATTCAGCAAAGCATAAATCAATTTACTGGTTAACCAGTTAGTTCAAGGGAACCATGTTTCCTTCAGGCACCAGCTTCCATCCGCCCATCGGATCATAGCCAAATTACTGTTGAACTAAAGATGTATGATTATCATTTCAACCTTTGAGTTCATCTAGCCCAACAGTGACTTAGCTATGGTCCCATATCCGCTATCAGGAGCTTAGAGATGATCCCGTACCAGCTGCACAGCGATTTGGCGCGTTTTACTTATGTCAGCTTGACGTAAAATATTTTGACATATCAATTCTTTCGCTGGATTCCAGCAAACATTCATTTACTGTTTTCTGTTCAGCAAATAGATTTGCTGTATTTTTGCGAATCACTGAATCGATTACTGGTTTTCAGTAAATTTATCAATGAAATACTGGTTTACAGCAAAAATAAAATTACTGAACGAAATTCAGTAAACTGTAGAACTGAATTACAGTAAACTTTTGAAAAAAATGCTGTGATTCAGTAAACAAGTGATTTGCTGATACACTTTCAGCAATGTACTTTGCTGAACCATAAAGAGAATTTTTGGTGTGTATGATAAATTGAACAATTGTCCTTATAAGGACAACAAATGAATTAATGAAGATTAAATTTTGAATTAGAATACTTCTCTCAGGAAGTTCGGCTACATAGGGATGTGAAATGAAAATCTAAAACTGAAAAAAGTGAGAAAAATTTCAAATGCTAATGAATCGGTTAGTTTCCGATGGATTTCCTTCGTTTTTGCAGCAATCGATTAGAAAATCTTCCAAGATTCCTACCAAATGCATGAAATTGCAATTTTATCATTCGAACTATTGTACTATTGAAAACTCTTAAGCCTTGTCAAAACACAAAATTCGACCTCTGATTGGTCGTTATACCGCGCATTCCCAAGCACGGTCGGCAGAGTTATGGACCTAGTAAATTGGGAATGCATCATTTGGCCATATAAGAGCTTCATCAGATAATGAACAAACATTTCATCGGATATTAAATTGAACAACTGAAATTTGAAGAACACAAATGATTATTTGAAGAGTTAATATTTTCTCGTTTTGCGCTATAATTCAAAGTTAATTATCTTCATCTACATGCATACTCTGATTATTATTACGTGTTTGCGTCGCTTAGTGTTTGGCTACGGTCATGCAGAACGCAAATAATGGCGCGATGCGATTCGGCAAGACGAAATCTGTTGAAATGTATAGCTCTACTTCGCTTAAAAAAGAGCTGTACATTTCACCACGGTAAGGCGAATCGCATCGCGCCGGCATTCGCGTTCTGCATAACCGTAGCCTTTGTTCCGTTCCCGTTTAATGATGTCGTATTAAATGTGCATATTACAATTCGGCAGCACTTCAACGTCTCATTTGCACAAAATTTAAAAATATTCAATGAACTTCATTCAAAATATCAGACAAAAAGAAATTACTATACTGCCAATTAACGGTCAACGTTTATTTACTAGAAAAAATGACTGACACGCAAGCAGCAGGGTTATCTTTCTTGTAAAAGTATTCTACTTCAACCTTGCGGTCGTGGCTTTGCATACAACCTTCTTGTGATTTTTTTTTGCGGTAACAAGCTTAGAGACCAAAAATCGATTTTACGTTCCTAAAGGTGCTGCCACACGGAGCACGAAAATTATGGCATAGTAGTCTATAACATAGTCGTGATAGATTTCTATGTCATAGTTCTATGACATTTTGGAAACAATTTTTAAAAAGTCGGAGCTATAACGTTATAGAAGCTATGTAATAGATAGCTATGAAGTAGGCGCTACGAAGTAGAATCTTCCAACGTTCACACGAGTAAAACAAATTGTGTAGTTTAGCTCGCAAAAATTAAACAATCGCTCCCTTACGCATTCGGTCTGGATTCGTCGGATCCCACAGCACTGGATGCTGCTCCCACAATTCAATAAGCCAGATCTTCTGATTTCGATCCATAACAAACACTCACAAATAAAAACAATCGAGCCAACTCACGGCCAAAACCAAAAAGTACAATCAGAAAACCAGAATAATAACACAACGCGAGCGCGAACAGAGTTGAACTGTCAAAAAACTATCACAAAGTGACTTTAAACTATTCCGTCATGACGGAATAGATCAAAGCAGGAAAGTATGACGCAGAAGATAATGCTGGAGTGTACACACGGCAACAACTTTTTTCTACGTCATAGCTGTTGAAATTTAACATACAAGTCATAGCTATGAGCTATAACGTTACAGTGTAGGTGTTCCTATGAGCTAAGACTTAGTTTTCTAAATAATAGCCAACTATGTACAAGAAATAGCATCCGTGTGACAGCACCTTAATTCTAACACCTTGAAACCATATTTCTCTAAACTGTAAAAAATGAGGTTAGCCCTCTTCATGCAATGGTCTAAAGAAACATTATTCTTGATGTAATTTATTAGTTTGCCACTTTATATTCATTAATCTTATCGAGAATGATTGAAAATTCCTTCCACGTCCCGCTACTCGCAATACTGAACAACCGATTTGACAACGTTTGTTTTACATGGCAGCTTTTCGATCCAAGTTGCGACAATTCGAATATACCAGAGGATGTCAAAAGTTTAATACAAACTGAAATCAGCTGATCGCAACTGTCTCGTGAATTTCCTTACTATAGACAACCTCACCGAATCTCTTTAACCTTACTTTTCTGACAGTTAGCGGTAACTTTGTTTAATTTTGGACTTCGTGCCTTTTTGCTGACTGAGCAATCGTGTGTATTGTGAATAAGCTGCTCAATTTATAGTTGTTCTTAATGTACTGGCACCTCACGCACAACATTTAAAGGGCATTTTGCTAACATTCGAAATGGTTTGCTATTCGCGTTGACGGTGTTGCTGATATTTGTTTGGTTTTTGCATGCGAAAAAGAAGGAAGGAAATATTTTTGCTTTTGTCATCACGCACATTTTGACAATTGCATATGAGAGTTCACGTAGGTGCGAACAGCCTTCGAAATCTCTTTCAACGCGAATAACCCGAATAATTAAGGCAAAACTGCATCGCCCGAAGGTAGATAAAGTTACCAGTAGCTGTCAAATTCTGATGCGTGACGTCACCGTGCGATGATCTATAGAAACGAAAAATGACAGACTGCGTATTTCCAAGTGCACAAGACACGGAAAAGTCAAAACACTACTTTATGCGAAGGGCAAGACAGCTTTTATCTGAGTTAATCTTATACTTGGGAGTAACTCTAATTTACTCAATATTACTCCGAAATTTCCAGATGATTCACATCTTCGATTACCTTGAGAACAAGAAAAATATATGAGCGGTGAGACCGAGTAACATTGATATTTATATTCACGGTGGGGGAAAGGTTTAAGGATGGATTTTCAGAGACACGAGAATTACTCAGATTTGCTTTTTAATTTTCACGTTTCCTTAATCGGTTTCCGTTATACTCTACTGAATTTTTTGGAAATAAATATTGAAATTCAGTCCGCAAATATATATTTCGACTGTGACTTACAGTCTTCCTCAGTGCTTATGTGGACACATTTCAATAGAAGATTTCAATCCAACTATGTACAATGAACAGAATAACTTACCCATTTTCGTTCATGAGATATATGTAACCTGTATTTTGCATCCTGAAAGTTTTTAATAAATTTCCAATTGCATTTCAGGTAGTTTCAATTATTCAAACTAACATCTTGAAAAGATTTCTTATTTGATTGAAAGCTGTCTGACTTCGTCACACACACACCTTTTTCAAAAATAAAAAACTTTAAACAAGTTAATCTATGGTAGATAAGTATTTCGATATTTTTTCATAAACGTCACTCTCGTTAAGGCGAAATTGTGCAGGAGCCACAAATGGCTGACTTTGAATTTTTAAAAGTACAGACTCGGAAATAGTTAAAGTGTCACGTGAGAAAACACTACCTCATGTTTGTGTGGTGTAGTAAAAATATGGTAGTGTTGTCACAAGTAGGTAACGCATTGAATATGTTCAAGTCTTGTACCTTTGAAAATTCGCAATGGATCATTTGTGGCTTCTAGACAGTGTCACCTTAATAACGCTTTAAATAATGATTCAAATCGAATCTATATGATGTATTACCATTCCAGCTGAAAATCGAAAAAACGACTAAACAGTTTATATTTTTCGAATGATCGGTTGTTCGACGGATTGGCTATGGTATTCTTAAATACACCAGCAAATTCAAATGAGATCGAATCAGATTCGATCAACGGTTCGGTACGAACTATTCAGCTCTAAAGGTGAATGCGGAAAGACAAATTGATATTTTGGTGAAAACATTTTAGTATTTTTGTACATAGGTACTCAATCAAGAAACCTTGCTATCCACACACTTTTCTAGTCAAACGGCAATAAATGTATCGTAGGAAGTTTACTAAATGTGCCTAAAACAAGTTTGGCCAAGCCACAAATTTACTTTTTACCATGCAGAATTGGTATCTGATACCCTCCTCGAATCAGTATAATCTAGCTAACTGTAAGAGGCACTAGTTGTAAGTAGTAGAAACCTTGGACATATCTTTCGGACATTTAAGATTATAAATAAGACTAACATTATTAGCATAATGCATTTATATGTATTAATATAGATATAACACTCTTATATATTGGAGCACTGCTCCATCAATGTTTCGAATTATAAACCTTCTAACAGATAATTCTACTCATTCAAGAAACAAAACAAAAAACAATTTTTCACTTTCAAAACCAATAATCATGGCATATCGTGTTGCGTCAATTTCATTAGCTTTATAAAAATACCTGTTTTAAGCCCAGATGTTCAACCGTACTTAAAATTTTTCTTACAGTGCAATTCGGAAACACTCCCAGTTTACAGCAAATTAACTGGGATGGGATGCATTTTCGAACTCATCAATCTTGTTTGAATGTGTCAATTTTAACAATCCTTTGCCCATGATTTTGCAATCATCTCAGGGACAGAACATGTTCACCCAATTAGAGTAAGTATTCTCCCTGATCCAACAGCCCCCGCACACCTAATATCATTTACAATACTTTGAAACGAGCTGTTTTAGCAACAGTTGCTGTGATTCCGTTAATTGTTTGCAATGACTCAGCTCATCTCGTACAGCAACCAGAGATGCTACATTCTTGGACTGACAGGAAACCACCAGCGACTGCAATAGGAAAAACAGTTCTTCAGGGATGATACCTGTCTGACTACTGCCCGTATCACTGTCTCCAATAGTCGAATATCGTTCGATAAACTTGTGATCATATCGAACGGATGGAGGCAACTGGAGCAGACAGAGCAGCAGTAATCGGGATATCTCCACCCTCTTCATAACTTCTGGATAAAGTTCCGCACATCGTCTCTCCGTTATATCGTCGTAGATTTCCGATAATTTTTCAAACGCTGCTACGTAGTCCACTGCTCTGATACTATCTTCCGCTGACTGTTCCAAGTCCCATATTCTATGGCTTGGTGAGCTAAAATTGCTGGTTATTTCCGCGTTCGGGTTTATTTCTCGCAGCTCTCGAATAATAGCAGCCTTGGCTACGGAATCCTCTGGCAAACTCGACAGAGCATGTGTGTAACAGCGGAAGGCTCCCTCCAGGCAGTCGCTGGTTCTATTGTCGGTTCGAATATTGGTTTGCTTGTCGTGTGCCGTTCGGAAAGCGCGTGCCGCCTTGAGTAGGGCGTCAACTTCAGCAGTCTCATTGCCGATTAGTTTTTCACATTTACCCTGTCCCATGAAGCACAGGGCTGCATACTCTGGGAGAAACGAGTTGTTAAAGTTGGTGGCTAGTGTGCCAAATTCGTCTGCCACTTCGGAAACATTTGGTGCAAATTGCCTGCAATCGAATTGCAAATAAAAAATGTTTGGTGATTTCGTGTTGTAATACATACTTGAAAAATACCCGCTGAATTTTCTTCAATTTATTACAGGTTGTTTTATATTGATGTATTAAATCGTTATGAAACTGGTTCGACATTTTTAATTAATCAGATCTATCGGAACTACAGTGCTTTTCCCTGTTATTGCGGCTTTCGAGTATTGATTACTGCAGTCTGCAGTTTTCTGTGTTTATTTCGTTTGATTTCAAGAGAGAGCAAATAATGAGAATTTGAGAACGTAAACATGGATTTTTGAGAACTGTCAAACTATCAACTGTCAGGTGAATGTTTGGATGGTGCATGTGAGCCGAATTGCGGCACAAAATTGAAATAAAACTTTTTTTGTATTGAATAAATTCCACAAAAGCTTCGCAATATTTGGTAACTTTTTATTACTGACTGTTGCTTGGTAAGTTAAAGACACAAACCAGAACTTGTTCAATATAGACGAATAATTATAACATCCGATTGTTCGAAGATTGATATTTACATAATTCTCTTTCAGGAGCAAAACGGAACAAAATGCGCCACGCTAAATTTATCGCCCGAACGGTGCTTGTCCAGAATAATAATATAGAGGAAGCTTGCCGTGTTTTAAATCGGATTCTCGGCAAAGAGGAAATTTTCGATCAATTCCGGCGCACACGGTATTACGAGAAACCTTTCCAAACCAGACGCCGCGTCAACTTCGAGCGTTGCAAAGCCATCTACAATGAGGACATGAACCGAAAAATCCAGTTTGTTTTGCGTAAGAATCGAGTTGATCCTTTTCCAGGATGCTCGTAAGCGACTTAAAAATAACAATAATAAACGAGTAAATATGTTTCTTATTCACTCCTAAAGCCACACAAATCTATGTTTATTTTAACATTTTCAAAACAATTGTGAATAAAATTTTGCTCGATGCAATTGCAGTACTTTTAGCAAACATTCACAAGCCTTCAGTAGTAAAAGTAGATAGTTTCATTAACGTGTTGCTTGATGGTCTGGTTTATACATATTGCAAAAAAAGTCAGATAGCGAGAGGCGCCCAAACTCCGTGCGACTTCTTACCTTGTGCGCCTCGTATCAAAATGTGTGAAAAATATGTATAAATTTTAAAAAGAGTGTTTTGAGCAGTTTTTCTGTATGCAGCAAATCATCTTCAAACATATTTTTTGAAGTCTTTTTATATTTGTTATTTTTCTCACATGTTCATACTAAGTGCACAGATTAAGGAGCCGCGCGGAATTAGGGCGCCTCACGGTAATACGCGAGTGTTGTAATAAGCTGAGTATTACCGAGATTACAGACATTTTGTGCCGAAACTTCAGTTGGGTGAACCAAGTAGTGATGGGAAACTTATCGATAATATCGATAAGTGCTTGACATCGATATTATCGTTAATTTTTTGACGTTAACGATATTATAAGGGTGAGCACAAGTCAGTGCGGCTGGTTACTGGAGGAGACCCAAAAGAAGGAGACCTCACCTACCCTTCCCCAGGAGTTGCTTTTGCCGCTGGGTATTTGTTGCTATTCGACAAGATTTAGCATTGTTGGGGGTGGTGTAAAGGTTCGCCCCGGATGTCACCGAGTTTCTGAGAAATAATGGTAACTAAAAAGGTAGTTTTTAGTTTCCTATGAACAGATGAATTCGACAACTCAGTACTGGAGAACTTTAAAAAAATATCGCACCATCTCGTAAAAAGCAATGACACGAAATTGTAATAAAATGCATTTTCTTTGGCTTGCCAACTCTTATAATATGATGGACATGCATAGCGGCAGTCTATTGGTAATTCTCTGGTAATTGTTTAGATTCACTTGGAACTGTTTAAGTTTAAAGTATCTGTTACCCAACAAACAATTTTTAGTTCCACTAAAAATCCAAATCAACGAAATTGTTGCGCCAAAAAAAGTATCCTGACCTTTTTAAATCCAGATAAATTTTCAAACGCAAGTTTGCAAAGTTGCTTGGTTTAATAAGACCTACACACCCACAATGTTCGATTGAATTCTGCTAGAGTGCTGCAAGCTCAAAGAAAATTAGTACCCAACAGGGAAAAACCGCCAAAATCAACACCTATACTTAATAAATTCATACCTCGATGATTCCTTGGCGAATTTTCAATCTTTGGCTACCAATGAACCTGAAATAAATTCTGATTTATTGACAACATATAAACCTATGTGAAACAGAATGTCAGAAAAAGTTCTACGCGTTGCAAAAATGTACACTTTGGCACACACTCCGGAAATCTGAAACATTTCCAGTGACCCTTGGTCACGTCAAGTTCTCAAGTTATACTAGGAATCTAGGACCGTTTTCCAGTAAAATGAAACCTGTTTTGTCTGAATTGATTCATTTTTCGTGAAGTTTTGGCCATTTGAAAATTGACAGAATTTTGCCTGCTTCAATTATTTCCCTTATTACGCAACCTTCAAAAGAACTTCGGCTTGAAACTACTCCGTAGAAAGCACTCCCGGCGTAAAACTCAAAGATTTTCCAAAACAAACTGTTTAACTCGTCCGGTAGTTTGAATTATCATTCGCAGTATCGTAAGATTTGTCAATCAAGGCCTTAACACAATGGATACGTTGCGGCTGCGTTTGCGGCAATTCGACAGTTAGCCCATACATTTACTATCAAATTGACGCCAACGCAACACAAACGTATCCATTCTGTTTGGGCCGTTACTATAACCGCAATAACGTTTGCGGTAAAAAAATGGACAAAAATTGCCGATTTCATGGGTTTCAAAATGGCGTCAAAAACAGACATCGTGCGGCACTTTGTGGACGCCGGGTATGCCGGTTCTGGCATCTACAACATTTTGACACTATTGGACAATGATCAGAGCATCGAACGAAAACCCGGTTCTGGACGGCCAACGACCCTGAGTGACAAGAAGCTTCAAAGGATGCTGAAGAGGAAGACCGAGGGAAAAGTGGCTAAATCGCTGCGTGCACTTGGCCGAGAGGTTGGTGCATGCTCTAAAACAGTGAAAAAGTATCTGGAGAACATGGACATGCATACAAGAAGCTGCAGTCCCGACCACTGGTCTCGGAGCTGCAGGCAATGACGCAGCGACAGCGGTTGAGTAAGATGGTCAAGTCGATTTTCTCGGCGAATCGCGACGTGGCAGTGGTGATGGACGACTAGACCTATCCCACCCTGGATGGCAACGACTAGCAGGGTTCTTCGTATTTTACCTCCCCCACGAAGGAAGTGAGCACCGAGGTAAAGTTTATTTCACAGACCAAGTTCCCCAAGAAGGTGCGGCTGTGGCTGACAATTAGCGAGAAAGGGATGTCAAAGTTACTCTTCTTTCGCTCCGGGCTGGCCGTGAACGGGGAAATTTATAGTACGAAGTGCCTGACAGACGTTGCGTCGTTCATCAAGAAATACCATAAGCGCGAAGACACGGTGTTCTGGCCAGATTTGACGTCGGCCAACTACTCGAAGCGGTCGTAGGAGGAGATGGAGCGGCTGAATATCGATGTGGTACCGAAGTCGGCGAATCCGTCCAATGTCCCCCACCTGCTTCCCATCGTGAATTTCTGGGCAAACTTGAAGCGCAAGATCTATTCCAACAATTTTGTCGCGAAAACGGAGGAGGAATTAATAAAAAACGAAGAAAGAGCTTTAAAACATGGCTAAACACATGTTTTCGTCCGCCATGGCAAATGTTACGGTTAACTGCCGGAAGGCCGCACGCAAGGACGTAATATTTTTTTTCGAGGAAGCTAACATGATAACCTTGCATGGAAAATTCATCCAACTCAGTTATCTGTCATAGTTTCTTTTTCATCACCATCTGAAATAGTTTTTTTTTCATCATCTGAAAAAAAAAATTTTTACCGCAAACGTTAGCTGTCAAATTATCGATACTTATCGATAATATCGATAAAACCCCCGGAATTATCAATTGTTATCGATGTACGTTTTGGGCGATATTTCCCATCACTAGAACCAAGATTTACGAAAAAATGTGACAGCTGTCATTATTTTTTTAACCGAGCACTCAGTGGTGCCGTTATCGGTTAAAATTACCCGTGCCGGCATTAAATTTTGAGTGTGAATCAAAACTATAAATGATTAATTTCAGAAATCCATCTTTTTAAATTTGAATATAATAAAGTTTGAAAATCAACTCTAAATTATATATTTGTTCTAAGGACAGTTGAATTTCCCCTGAAACTTGACATTATTCAGCAAAGAGATGGAAAGAATAATTCTCGCCCAATATGTGAAAAGGGCCCATGTGCCATTTGTAAACAAGCCAAAGTTTCTCATTTTGTGATTGATACAAGCGTAATCTATCCCTAAAAATAAGATTTGTTGGTAAAAGAAGTTTTTTTAATCAACAAATCTTATTTGTATGGGCAGATTAAGCTTGTATTCGTCAAAAAACGTGAGGTTGTGGCTTGCTTACATATGGCACATGGGCCTTTTCACATGTTTGGCGAGAATTCAGATATTATGGTTATGTTAATTTTACGTCGAATTCGTTTTTAGGGCGGATCTACATCAGAACTAAATCCCATGTGCATTCAGGGTTGCCACATTTATATCTGTATTTTTCTATGAAAATATCTGTATATCTGTATCTCGGGCCAAAAAATCTGTATTAAAAATCTGTATCGAGCAAACTCAGAACGTTTCATGGAAACATTTTCACTTGCAGAATATATTTGAGCAAATTCATTTTTTTCTACGTAATGTTTATACAGGTTTTGTTAAATTGTTTTTTAAAGTTTTCGTAATTTTAATATTAGTATCTCTTCCTTGGTCTGCAACATAGCTTTCAGCTTTTAAAATTGAGATCATTAGCTTAGCGACCATTTCTGGTTTCAACTATATTTTAAAAGTAGGCGTTCCAAACAAACAGAAGAGTGTGGATTTATTATAAAAAAAAACTCACTAATGACCTGTAACGGAAACTTGAAATTAAGTCATTGGTTTCAATGGATCTTCCGGCCAAAAGTTTTTTTCAAGCGTACGAAAATCGTTAGATTGCCCTTGTCAGTTAGTTACTGTTATGAATTTGGGGAATTGTCGCATCAAATCGTTTAAATTTTCCAATTTTACGAACGATTTAATATTACTTAAAGCTGCCGTTTTTACAACAGAATCGCGCTCTTTGCAATTTGTTTTACGAACTTTGCATAGAAATCCTGACAAATATTTTGAAACGTTCATTTTCGCGCTTCGTTCATTCCACTTCTTCTGCATCGGTACCAACATAATCCTAATGTTGTTTTTTACAAAACTTTTAAAATCGTATAACCGAATTCTACCTTTGGAATTGATTTCAGTTCGGCGGTATAACAAAAAAGTAGGAGGTTGTATCCAAGACACGACCGCATAAATGACGTAGAACTACGTACACTATTAACAAATGCATTGAGTATTTCATTACCCTAGTAACACAACTGTTTTTATCAATGTTTTATAGCGCTTTTTTGGCTGTATTGAGCGCTATAAAACTTTGATAAAACCAATATTTTTACTTGGGTAATGAGTTATAATGTCTAATAATGTTTAATGTGACGTTATAATGACTTAATGAAGGGTTGTGAATTTCGTGAACCGGTTTCAGCAGTTAGCAGACCGTGGCGAGGTAAAAACCATAAACAGCACACACACACAAATCATACCATATCATAGACACACACACATCATACCATATCATTATACCATAAACACATCATACCATATCATACACTCATACACACATACACACATGATACCATATCATACACACACAGCAAGCAAGCGACCAATCAGAGGACGTTATTTTTATTTCAACAAGGCTTGACAATTTTCAATAGTGCAATAGTTCGTAGATTCAAACAACATTTTTCTGCATTTGGGCAGATGCGTGTATAATTTTCCAATCGATTGCTGCAAGAATGAAGAAAATCGGTTGAAAACCAACCGACCTATAAGCATTTGAAAAGGGACAAATTTCGTCCCAGTTTTTCAGTTTGCATCCCTGTGTGGTATGCTAAAGTAAAACGTAGTTCTACGCCAAAAAGATATTTTGTTGTTCAAAATTGGTTGCTGATCGCAACCTTTGTGCTGCCCCAACAGTGGGAGAGTTAAGATACACGGACAACATGCACTGTGGAAGCTATTTCACCTTCTGTAAATTAGACGGCCGCGACAGATGTAACTGCTAGAATCCGCATAGAATGCTAGCTTACGTTGTCAAAAATTATTAACTTTCAATGACTTGTTTATTTGCCTTGAAAAAAGGCATTTTGCTGTTCAAAATTGGATTTGGTGATGACGATCTTTATGGTGCCCCAACAGTGGGGGAATAATGGCAGTCTGGCGAAGCACGCTGAGAAGAATCGCGCTGCTACTGAGACATGGTGACCAACCACAGCGCAAGTGGTTTATTTAATTTGAAGGCAGCCACAGGCGCAACTCGCTGTTACTTCTGAGCAGAGTAGGCAGTGTGACTTTGCCCTCGTATCCAAGTGAGTTTTAAAACTTGCTTGCACATTTATTTTCGGTTTGCACGTAAACCCTACTAACAGTGTTTTACACTTGAGTTGGATTTGAGTTTTAACCCTGCATAACAACAATTGCATAAAAATCGAAATGCGATGAAATTCGCGCCGCGTCTACTGCAACAGTTTGTTGCATTGTCCTTTGAAAGCATAAATTCGGTCTAAAAACAAATTTCATCGCGTTACATCATCGCCTGCATCGCTGGATACATCGTGCACTGCATGCATTGCACGCATTTAAACTCAATCGATCAGAGTGTGCGGTGCAAAAAAACTCAAACTATCGAGAGGAAGCAGATACAAGTTGGATTCAAATCTGGAAAAGTGTTACTCAGTTCAACTTCGCACGAATTCATGCCATCACTGCTTCTGTGTGCTGTATCTGCTTCTACTGCTGTCAACGTTGTGGACGGTCCATCCAGCTCGCCTTCCGACTAATGAATGTAGCTAGTTTTCCCAGAAACACTCTTATAGCCGAAGGGTGCTACGTAATAGGCCACGCCTTTCAGTTCAGTTGTCTAATTCTCTAATATTCTTTAGACGAATTATTCCACAATTCGCATTCGATATTTGTTTCCAGCGAATAAACACCGATGGTGCTCTAACACACGTAACGGTTTTAACCCGTATTTTTTGCGGTTTGTAACATCAAGCGATTTCGTTTGCTTGTTGTTGCGTGTTACATCATGTTGCAACTGAGCAGTTGAGAGACGACGCAATTCTGTTCATGCTGATTGATAGAATCGACTTTATATCAGTACTGCATATTCGAATTTACTGCCTTTGTGGATGCGTTCTAACAGGGCAGTTTGTTATTCAAAATCGGTTATGCTGATCGCAACCTTTGTGCTGCCCCAACAGTGGGGGAGTTAAGATACACGGACAACATGCACTGTGGAAGCTATTTCACCTTCTGTAAATTAGACGGCCGCGACAGATGTAACTGCTAGAATCCGCACAGAATGCTTGCTTACGTTGTCAAAAATTATTAACTTTCAATGACTTGTTTATTTGCCTTGAAAAAAGGCATTTTGCTGTTCAAAATTGGATTTGGTGATGACGATCTTCATGCTGCCTTAACACGGGGGAATAATAACAGTCTGGCGACACACGCTGAGAAGAACCGCGCTGCTCCTGGGACGTGGTGACCAACCACAGGGGTAGTGCTGCTGCTAAGGAAGGACGACTGCTGTTGCCAACTTGTTGCTGTCCAGAAGTATTATGAGCGGCTTCGGCTGAAACAGGCTCTTATATAGGCCAAATAGCATGTTTTCAATTGCATAGTATATGATTCTGTCGACCGTGCTTGGGAAGCAATCATATAACGACCAATCAGAGGACGTAATTTTCGTTTAAACAAGGCTTGACAATTATCAATAGTACAATAGTTTACATAATCAATCAACAATTTTCTACATTTGGGTGGATGCGTGTATAATTTTCCAAACAATTGCTGCGAAAATGAAGGAAATCGGTTGAAAACAAACCGATTTATAAGCATTTAAAAAGGGACATACTTCGTCCCCTTTTCGTAAATAGTTTTCCTATTTACATCTCTATGTGGTAGGCTAAAAAAAACGTAGTTCTACGTCAAAAATCTGTAAAATCTGTATTTTTGGCAATATTCTGTAATTCTGTAATACAGATTCTGTATTACTTTTTCAGGTCAAAAATCTGTAAAATACAGAAAAATCTGTATATGTGGCATCCCTGGTGCTAATGTCATAATTTTTATATACGAGTTGACATTACTTGTGTCGTTTTCGTTTTCGCGGTGTACTACACTTTTTCCGTGCTATACTTTGCAGTTTTAAATAAAACATTTTCAGTGTCATTGCACTGGTATGCGTAATAACGGGATAGCTGTCAATTCGTTTTGTTTTGGTCATAATCGCATTCGTCATTCTGTCTCGTTTCCATTTCATATGTCCATCTCGCAAATGTGCTGAGAAAAAATTTACCTGACACTCTACCACGTGGAACGAAAACCAAAACAAACCAGTTTTGACACATACGTGTGAATGTGTTGGTAACTTCCTACTGCACAGTCTGCTTTTTTCGGGTGTCATCAGTGACAGAAAAAGTGTAGGGAGAGACAGAAAAAGGGTAACACGAAAAATCAAATAAAACATTTTCGGTGTCAAAAGTGTCATTTGAGTGTAGTACACCGCGAAAACGAAAACGACATTGATTTCCAGATTACACTACACTGCATTTCTTTAATTTTATTCGCAATACCTTATTTGTACAATTAATTTCCAAGGAATTTTACGCGTAACCATTACCATAAACGGATGATATGGTTTGACGATTGTTAGGCAGATTTTATGGTTATTAATTATCGATTATGCGGGTTGAGCGATTTACCGATGAGAACCGGTTTAGAATAGGAAAAAATCAGATTCAGGGTCCCTCGGAGAGATGAGAACTAGGCGCCATTTTGCAAACTCAAACCGTTCCCGATTTTAAACGTCAAAGATTACACCCGCTCTCTTTCAGTACCATACTGGTTTCTCTCATTTTAGCTGTTCCGTCAGATCGTGCACGACTACGAACAGTCATCATCACCGCGGCTGGGGTTGACTGATTGGGAGCCTCTTCTATCTGCAAGGAGAAAAAAGAACTATTGCCTCGCTATAACAAGAAAAAAGTGTGTCAGCCGCGGTATAGTTTGCGTAAATTAAGTGAATGGGGTACGGATTAAAGTGTTAAGCTTAGAATAGTTAGAGAAACGTACGGTGTTGAGGCCGCCGTTTGACCGGAAGTAGTTTTTTCCGAGTTTGCACTTATAGACGGTTCGAAGTTTTGGTTATAAGGTAGCTGGTTTTTTTTCTCTTCACATAAGCCGCCCCCGGAAAGTTGAAGGAGTTTCACCGATTTGATAGATAGTGCTTGTGTAAAAAAGAGAGTGATAGTGCCGTGGTGGAGAAAAATTGCTGTGTGCTCGATTGTTTTCTATGTTTAGCCGATATTCCCGCTGGCCTGTTTAATGTGTGTCGCTGTCCCCTGGATTAAAACTATAGAGGAGCTATTAACTCTTAGGATTACAGTGTAGCATCAACGACACTGCGTCAAAATTCCACACTAGGAGTAGCTACGGATGAGAAGCACTGAACCAAAATGATTCTACTTGAGATCAATAACCGGATTGTGGAGGAAACCCTAACTGTCAAATACAAGAATGCTATTGCTGGGTGAGTAATATTCCTGCGGAATTCCGAAATCTCTTCGTACCCTATACCGAGTTTAAACGGACGGCCTTTCCACTCCGAAACCTGCTAGTCGAAGGGCATGTGGTGACACAAGAGCGATGACGATGACGGCAGTAATGATTCAGAAGAGTTGGAAAGGAATACGCCTTGTGCGAAAAAATCGCAGCAGTAAAAGACGAACGCGAATGTGTCATGAAACGTTGCTCCGGTCAGAGGCATGTAATTTTTACGTTTGGAGCAGCGTTGTCAGGAATTCATATCAATATAATTACTTATTATATCAAGACTATTACTGCGTGTGGCCTGTCGAAAAATCCGTTTAGATATTTTGAATAATTCGCCTTTAGGCTCGGGAACGAAAATATTTAACATTTAGTTTACCGACGAACAATATCTACAAATTTCCTGCGAATGTTGCCGTATGGCAACACGGGACTTCTTAGGTTTGATTACATTTTAAAAATTTTACAAAAAATATTTGATCTTAAAATGATTAGATAAGAACGGATAGATAGTAGATCAATCTTTCATTTCAAACACAGATTTACAATCACTACTATTACTATAATGTGGTATGTGGTATGTTTTTTTAGGTTTGTCTACTTTAAACTCATGTCTTGGTCTACTTAAAACGCATATCTTCTAGCGAAACGTACTTTTGAAATTGTTCCTGTTTTGAGTCATACATTGATATTATGCACTTTTGCTTCCGTTTAGATTTTTGTGAGAAAAATTTCTTTGCTTGCGATTATCGAAAATCTTTAAAATAAATTTCTCCAACTTTGCAATTCTCGCAACTTTGCGTGTAAAATGCTCATCATATAGACATTAAACTTCTAGCGCATTATTTTAACTAAATTCTGTCCGCACTGCACCAATCTGGAATCAGTTCGTCATATAACGAGATATCGAGCACCATCATGTAGGCAGCAAGCAGCCAGCCAATGTGGAGTTTAATGGTTGCTTCCTCTTTTCTTCATAAGTCTCTCACTTCGGCACGCTTTTGTCGCACTGCCCGCCAAGCACGGAGAGCGATGGATAGGCCCCGATTGGTCATAATGGCTTATTCTTTACTTTTGTCCAGCTGGCAGGTCTCTGTCCTCTTTAAACAAGCGGTACTAAATTTAATTATGCAAGCAAGATGATAAAGCAACAACAGGTGCTTCTTCTTTCTTTATTGTTTTATTATGTTTTTTTCTACGTTCGACACTCAGTGTGGTGAAAAATTCCTTATGTACTCTATGCATGAAGTCAATCCGGTCAAAGTTTTGCTGCAGCTCACACCCAGTTTTCTCATCGGGTGTTGGCAAATTACCAAGCGACTGAACAGTTCACTCGAGTTGTCTTATCGATAAATAGTCTGGGCTCATGTTTTTAGGCTGATAAGACTTGCCAACAGCGATAAAGCGACTGCTCCGTTTCTCGTTACATCGTTCCCGATAACTTGTGAAGGGTGAGCGTTGTGAAACATCGATTTCTAACCGATATCTGCTATCTGACTTTACTGATAACTCGATGATCAAGTTACTGAACAACGAGTCCAGTTGTATTCCGACGCGAGCTGATTGGCTTTGGTCTGGCTACTCCGTTGATCATTATAGGCATGCATTTCTGCCTGTACGTGATGTTAAATGCACATACATTTATTCTAGGTAGCTGCACCTATTCTAGTTCCGATCGATATTTTAGAGCAATCGGAAATCAGAAGTAGACTATTTTCAAATGTCATACTTCAATCGACACAAATAGGTACTGTGACCATCAGCGAGTTTCACTCTCCATAGACTGATAGGGTAAGTTTCCTTACCGAGTAATTCTCCACGGCTGCGGCTTGCACGTTTTAAAATGCATTCAGTCCGAGCGATGCCCTTCGCGCTGAGCACATTTGTTAATGTTTATGTTTATACATGCTGGAAAATATGGTTGATTTGCGCATGAACGAACGTTTTTTTTAGATAAGTGCGTCATTGTAGACAGAATATGTCTATGGTATATTGCTGCATTTTTAAAAAGCAATTATCGTGTCGAACTGTGAGTTGTACAGATATCGCTGCATGAAACGAAGCAGCTGAGAAACGTAAATAATTTATTTATTAAGTCATATATGGAAATTTATCTTCTATGAGTTGAAATATTTTTGCGTTTCTATGTTTCAACATGCCATGTTTAATTAATATAGTCTATTATTGATTTTATTAGAGATTTAACGACATGAAAATGTTCCTATCCTTTATTCAGACACTGGGAGCAACACTTTAACCTTTTATGTATTTGTTGTTCTTTCTGTGCTTGTCAAAGGACACATTCAACAAGAGGCTCTTGTGGCTGTCAAACTCCATACATTTTCCATCCACCACTCATTGCCCTAAAACTAGTGCAATAGGGTAAACGTCTCAAATTGTTGGTAAACTTATTTTCGGATAAATATCGTTTTAGGTGGAAAAAACAAGAACTCAACATTTGTTTTCAGTACAATGTGCACTTTCAATGGCTCATTTCAAGATGGCTTGACAAAGTATTTTTTTTAAATTCTTTTAGCACCAATATTTAGTGGTTAATTTGTGGTTTCGAAATCCAATTTGTGGTAATTTGTGGTTGAGTAATTTTTGAGAAATTTTCAGAAAACTGAGTCAAGCCATCTCTGAAAATGATTTCGCTTCAAATGAATCGGACAACGATGATATATACATCAATCGAAAGCTCTTAATTTGTAGGTCACGAAAATGTAGTTTTTGTAGGCATACTTTATATTAAAATAATTAAAAAAAACTATTATTTAAATTTTTGATCATTGTTTACCTCTTGTTGTCAACACCGACCGTACGCGGCGCTGGTAGACCATCAAGAGCTAAGAGATCTAGAGCATATCGAAAACCGGTAAATCTTTGTTTGAATTCTATTATCTACCTGCGCCATCTGCACGTAACGTTTTCCAATCCGTCATTTTTGTGTAGTGAGTATTGTTCGAGTAACGTAAAACAGATGTTTTTTTCTCAGAAAGCTTTCGTGTAGCGATGAGTATGGTGAACCTAGAGATGCTCAGAGGGAGAGATATGCGGTGAGCCAAACGAACCGTCAAAATTGGAGCCAAACGAACAAGAACGGTAACACCACATTGAGAGGTATTGCAATCAGGTACAAAAAAAACGTGTTTATTTCTATACGATTTTTTGTTCTATTGCCAATGAATGAAATAAGAATGCTGTGAGATTTTAACCCGTAGTTCAACAAACCTTGTGTATAGGTAACAAAATAAGTGAAGATGTATAAAATTAAACATAAACATAAAATATATCACCTTAACAGGTTTTGCTATTCTTAAGGACTTTCACCGTCACCACCGATTATACAAGTCGAATGTTAGTCAACATTGCGCTTTGAGAAGAGATCTGGCACCTCTGACATATGAAACCCAGTTGCCGAATTGGCGATTTTTTTTACCGCGAATCTCTTCCTCTGAGTATTTCTAGGTAAAACAGTATGTAAACAGCAGGGATACTATATGTGCAGATTTGCTGCGAAATGCAAATGTTGATCAATTAGCAGATATTTGTAGTTGACAAGCCTCCGTGTGTTTTACGTAAATTTCCTCAAAATAAGTGAAGTTTTACGTGGGCATGCGAGCGTAATTTTCTCGATCTTCGGTCGAATCATTTCCCGAAAATTTAGTTTTGCCGTTGACCGATTGTTTGAAAAAAAAAAAACCTAAATTAATACACAAAGGGGTGTGATCTGGTCTTTCTCATACAAAATCTATCATATGTTAAAATCTATTAGCACATACGTTTTAACTCTTGAAATGAATTACAGCCTGATAATAATAAAGAACAATTTTTTGTTTCGATAAATATAATAATATTTTGGTAACCAATTACGCAACTGTATTCGACTGTTGGGTATTTTAGAAACCGGAATGATGCCTGAAGATCGGAAATGGGCCTTAGAACTGTAGGGAACGGTTGAAACGCATGGTAAATGCCCAAAGGTGTGAGTCCTGACTAGAATTAAAATTCGATATTTTCTCGTCTCAGGAATATGCTTGTTGTGAACGCCCCTCGTCAGTGAGCGCACCTTGAAACCTACATGCCGACTGATAACGACAGATCTGTCGTTGGTTGCTGAATTGAGGGAAGCAGATCGAACCTAACGATAAAAACTTCTTTTTGCTTGGAGATCGCGTAAAATTATATATCTGTACGACTCATAATTAAGCCAAACGTGTTAATTGTTCATTTGTTAACCTTGAAATCGTATAGTAAGCTAAACTAAAACTTGTTCTAAATTTAAATAAACTGGAAATTTGTTTGTAGGTAAAATTAGTTATTAAATAAAATTATTGTATTCCGAGTAAAGCGAGCCAGAAAGTTACAAAACGTAAGCTTAATTAAAACCTTATATTATATCCTATACTATACCCTGATAATTTGCAGAAAACTTTAACTTGGATGATAAACCAGTTGTAAAATTTCGGAACTCGCTTTCTTTACGTTGCAAAGGCAACAATGCTACTACAACTACCCCCTTAATAATGAAACAAAAAAGCTTTCAACGGCAGCGACAGCGGCAGCGATGTCGTATATATGAACGACTGTCGATATGTTCTAGATAACCCACTAGCACTAACATCGGCAGGTGCCAGTACTACGCTCATCCAACGCCGCGTACGGCCTGTGTTGACAACAAGAGGTAAACAATGTTCAAAAATTTGAATAATAGTTATATAATTATTTTAATATGAAGTATGTCTACAAAAACTACATTTTCGTGAACCACAAATTAAGAGCTTTCGATTGATGTATATATCATCGTTGTCCGATTCATTTGAAGCGAAATCATTTTAAGAGATGGCTTGACTCAGTTTTCTGAAAATTCCTCAGAAATTACTCAACCACAAATTACCACAAATTGGATTTCGAAACCACAAATTAACCACTAAATATTAGTGCTAAAAGAATTAAAAAAAAATACTTCGTCAAGCCATCTTGAAATGAGCCTTTCAATGAATAAAATAGGTTTTGTAAGTATTTGAAATGAAATATCGACGCCGTAATGAATTGGTGATTGGTAGGCAAAATGTTGACGTTTATAGTCCCCTGACATTCAATGAGAATATAGTGCTCTAGTCAGGCCCGGATTTGGGGGGGGGGGGGCAAAGGGGGCAAATGCCCCGGTCCTCCCGATTTAGGGGCCCCCCTAGTCCTGGGGTGACCTTTTTTTTGCTCGTCACCTTTCAGAACGTTACCTCTAAATGTTTTAAGAAAAGAGGGCCTCGCAAACAAATTTGCCCCGGGCCCCCCACCGTCTAAATCCGGCCCTGGCTCTAGTCACATTCAAACCAAAAAAAGGTCAAATTTTATCGATCTTTCCTCAACCTGAAATGTGATGGTTTCAACGTTGATTTATTATCAGGTTGAAACATATTTAAAACCATAACTTTTGCATTGATGTAAACAAAACTAAGGAGAAGAATATTTTTAAATAACATTGCGAGCAACATTAAATTTCGTTCCATTTTTATTATTCATCATAAATATTTTTAATTGATGTCTGATTTATTGTAAAAAGGGTAAACATTGAATAGCATCATGACTCACTTCGATCGAAACAAATCATCGCCTGTTACATCGCCCGTTCGCCTGGTGACGTTTATTTTATTACATTATTTCCGTTTTTTCCTGTGCTACATGTTCATGCTTCTTTTCATCTTTGCTTTTTTTTCTCTCCATACATTAGCAACAAAGCGGAATCCATTGATGTCACTGTGGCAGACTTCGACGGGGTATTGTTTCACATTTCCAACGTAAACGGCGACAAAACAAAAGTGCGAGTAAGTATCACGACGCGTCTCCCCTTCATCATCATCATCGGTGGGTGTTATTCAATCAACCAACCGGTCTGTCCCATCTCTGTCTACGGCAGAACATGGGAAGTTGTTCCACCACATTATCTAAATTATCGTGATCGATGCTACTGAGTGACTGACTGAATGCAGTAGGTCAGTGACTTGTTTGCATCATCGGCTAAAATTTAATAAACAAGATTAAATTACTTGAATGCTAACAGTTTTGTTTTCCCTGCAGATCAGCATATCGCTGAAGTTCTATAAACAGCTGCAAGAACACGGGGCGGACGAGCTGCTGAAACGAGAATATGGAGACCTGCTTATCACGCCGGAGGATGGCTATAATGTTTCGGTACTGGTCGACCTGGAAAATATTCCCGCAAACTGGGAAGAAACCGTGCGGAAGATTGGTCTCTTGAAGCGAAATTGCTTCGCATCGGTATTTGAGAAATACTTCGACTTTCAGACGCAGGGCGAGGTCGAAGGACAGAAGCGAGCGGTGATAAACTACCGAAACGATGAAACGATGTATGAGCTGGTAATTTCCTAATTGAATTCAATTGACCTGGTTCGATTTCGCAGGTACGTGGAGGCAAAGTCGGACCGGGTGACAGTCGTATTCAGTACGATATTCCGGGACGAGGACGATGTAGTGTTAGGCAAAGTGTTCATGCAGGAACTGCGAGAGGGAAGGAGGGCATCACACACGGCACCACAAGTACTGTTCTCCCATCGGGAACCTCCGCTAGAGCTTGCAAACACGGGTGCTAGAGTAGGCGAAAACATCGGATATGTTACGTTTGGTAAGTGGTTTCATTGTCAATGCCGATCTGGTATAATGTTTAACGGAATTTATATTAAATTTTAGTACTCTTTCCGAGGCATACTTCGAAGGAAACGCGGGATAACACGATCAATTTAATCCATATGTTCCGTGATTACTTGCACTATCACATCAAGGTACGTAATAATTGTGTGTAAGTTGTAGTAATTAAGATATTTAGATAGAATATCATTGATTCGTCCTCTATTGTTGACGTTAGTGCTTAATTTGACGGAACAATTGCTCGGCAATATTTTCATTGACCAATTTCCTAATTAGAAATTATTAACTTTTAAATTCATTCAACAATAAGAAAAAAAAAAACAAAATATTATCCGATCACCTTTGATTTAGTTGGAGATAAGCTTAGTATTTTTTGGAGGTTTCGTTCATTAAAAAGTAGTTTTGAAAGCAAAAAAAATAGCAAACCATTTTCGGCCTAATAGTTTAGATCATTCTCTGTTTTGCCTTTTCTGCATTGCGGAGACGTTATTATTTATTTTGAGCCTAGGATTCTATTACACTTTTGCGGCCTTCAAGAAATTTTTAGTTATCTGAAGCAGATTTTTTTTATTAATTACTTTATCGGCCCTTTTTTGTCTTTCATTCTTTTGAAAATAGCAAGACGGAGCTTCAACATTGTAGAACAACTTTTTTTCTATCTACAAAGATAAAAAGAGTTAGATACTTTATTTCATCAAAAAATTGGGTCCCCCCAATTCTTGATAATTTTTGAAGAAGCACTTCATCATATGTGACAACTTTGTAGAAGAAAGTTTTTCTCTAAAATATTGCTATAGAGCTCTGGACCCGATTTTTCTCCCAAATTTGGTTTCTGGACCATTGTGCAATGGTTCAGAACATATATCAACAAAAGAAAAATAATCTCACTATGATGCTCATGGCAGTAAATCCTTAAAACAGATGTTGCCCGAGAGAGTTATAAAATTTGGATTGAAAATTTTCTGGCTGATTCTGCTGATGCAGTAATTCTGTACGAGCGCATAATACCTACACGCGTAACCTTTTATTTTTGACGTAGGACTACGTCTATCTGGAAGTTAGGTAGCTGAATTTGAAAATCTAGTAATTTAACCAGGGAAAAGTGGTCAGGTTTTGAGCGCTGATATGTCAGTCACTTATAATCAGGTTATCGAGGTTTTGGCATCAACCGATCAGAAATTCTTTTACGGTTAAATTTATGTACCAAAAACAACCTATTGTTTGAGATACACTATTGAAAAATTGGTAAATAATCGATTGTCTGAATCATACCGAGCAATCATCGCTACCTATCTTCCCAAGCACAGCCAACACTAACGGATACAACCGATCTGACTTTTTAAATAATTTGTTGTTGTTTTACTCGAGGTCAATTTCTGTTTCCGATGCTTTTTTACTTTCCTTACCATTCCCTATTTTTCTTAACTCCTCCCTCTTTCCGAATAACTGACGAAACCTGGATATAAAAGGTATCATTCGAACATTTCGCCCCATCATTTTCATTCCAAAACCGTACCAGTGACATACGGACGCTAGCTGCTAGCCTTTGAAATGAGAAAAGACAAAATAGTACCGGTCATCTCGTGCCAGGTTTCACCGTAATGCTGGTGGCTGTTAGTAGTACATGGCTGCTGCAAAAGTACTAAAATGTCTGGAATTCTGGCCTGAATAACCAGAGAACAATAATCATCGGCAACTGACACCTTTTAGGGCCTCAAAGTGTTGTAATTGAAGTGGCTAGTTGAATTCGTAGCTGCTACCTACTGAGGATACACCGAATTCGCTAATTCTAATATTTGTCTTGTCATTACAAGCTACGAACAAATGCTTATTTTAATTCGAAGATCTGCGAAGTAGAGGTGCTAATAATGTTTCATCCGTATATTTTATTTATATTAATAATTGTTCAAAGCGCTCTAATGTCTCAGCAAATAATAATGCACTGTTAGATAAAAAATTAGAAAAATATCGTAGTCCTACGTCATGCGGTCGTCCTACTATTTTATCCTCGTAACGAAAATTTTTTGCATGTGAAGCTACAAGGATGTTGTACATTAGTTTAGGTTTCATCATAGAATTGTAGAATATTATTTAGTATTCCTGGTTCTATTCAAGTTAATTTACCAGTTTAAATGGAAGAGTATTGTCTGTTGTATGATGTTCAAGAATTTTTATATTCCTTCCAAAGACAAGTTGAAGTTATATCCCTTGAAATGTATGGAATGTGACTCTAGACACTTCGTAGTTGCGGGAGAAATAAAAATGAATTAGTTCTTTCAGTGTTTAGGGTTTCTTGAGACAAATGCGCAATTATTTGAGGTCACTTTTAGTATATTTCAAATTGATTCAGCGGTCTAGATTTTTCATCAGGTTTTCGTGGTTTTATCATTTGACTAATAACTCTAATCCTGCTCTCAATAGTGTTCGAAGGCGTACATCCACTCTAGAATGCGAGCAAAGACATCGGAATTCTTAAAGGTGCTCAACCGTGCTCGTCCAGAGCCGAAAAATACGGAAAAGAAAACAATCACGTAAGTTACTGTTAGAAAAAAAATAACACCTTCCACTTCTAATCTTCTCCTATTTTGCTGTTTCCAGTGGCCGAACATTCATAAGAAAAGAATGATTTTGGAACTCGTCTTAGTTATTAAATGTGTAAGTAAAAAATTATTAATAATGAAAAGCAAAAAAAAACCAAGCCAGACATATAGCGATTGTATCAAAAAGGAAGGAATGAATGAACAAGCGAACAAGTGCTTTCCGTTGTGCATATATTTTGAAGAGTACTGGGGTAACTTGTAGATGAGAGCATACTTTTGCATCAAATATTACGAATAATGAAAACTAAGCATTTAAAGGAAGAAAAAAAAGATAAAAACAAGTTTGAAAACGCAACATGTATTTGTATGCATTCTGAAATACTAATTAGGAACTTTAGCAGTAAATTCCTTGATCGCCGCTGCCAACAACAAAAGAATTACAGTTATTATAAAACTAACTATAATAAATCCATTTTTAATGAAATTTAAATATTTTATTTAAATAAAGAAACAAATTGCAATTAACTTCGAATGAATGCATAATGGACAGACACTACTAAAATATTGAAGTACACAAAAGCAATCAAGCGGAAGTACGCGACGAAACCTGCAGAAGAGTATGTCAAACAATGTGAGTAAGAAGAGCAAACGTAGAGGATTGTTTTTGGGATACTACCTATTATCGCATCAACGTTTTATACTCCTGGTGACTGCAAAGATGGGTATTGAAATTACTGGTGCAAAGGATAGGTTTTTGATACCAATGTAGTGTCGTTGTAATCTAAGAAATAATCCATGAAATGTGTCGCACAATTCGGAGATTATAGACGAACCCAAAAAAAAAAAAAAAAAAACAAAACCGTGAAAAATTTATTGAAAAGTCCAATCCCCAAACTCTAGTGTAAAGCAGTAATTAATGATTAGGGAACGAATTACACAAAGAACTACCGCATAGGATGGTTGTTCATCACTTTGTGGAAACTAGTTTATTCGAAAACCGTGTGAAGAGCGAGAGAATCGTTTCCGTTTCCTAGCATTACCCTGTGGACTGATGCACTTGTCCGTTAGCTAATCTAGATTTTCTAAATTAATTTCCCGGTATTCCGATAGAAGATTTTCCGAAAATGATGTTCATACCATGAAAATACAAACGTTGTTTATGGAGTACTCAGTTACAATGTTTAAACGCAAACTTGTGAGAAATCAGCGCGCAGTTTATTTTGGCTCTTAACCGAACAAGTTAGCGCTATAAAGTAATTAGAAATCGCGCGACTATAATGCTGTTTCAACCTAACAAACGAAACTTGGCGGTACGTTTGTACCCTGTCATAACAACTACGCGGCCGCTGTGAGGTGATAAAAATCGACACTGCGATCACCGCGGTAACCCATTGAAACTAATAAACTGAAACGTGTAAAATATAATCGAAACTGGGTTAAAATCCTCTAACGATGACATTTCACCCAAAAAGTTTCGAATTTAGGTTTTTTGAAACTACTAGCTCAAATAATCTGGCCTTCTACAATTTACATTCATAAATCTAATATCTAAAATCAGTTTCTCTAAACCGGTTGTGACTCATGAAACAATTTATTCAACAAACAACACACAATCAATCATTTATTAATTAAGTAATGTTCACCGGGTGCCACTCTTTATGTTTAAAATGCAACTTTACAATAACGTTGGATACTGCAAGATGACTTTGAAGCCAACATTTTCAAATTTTCATACTCCATTGATCGAATTGTTATCGGCCTTTCCATCGACGTCTTTGCGCTTCGTCCTCTGCATTTCAACCAAAAATTCCTCACGCACTCTTTCCAGAGCTAATGAAAAAAACAGAAGAATGGTTGATACCAGACTTCACCAAGCCACGACGCTACAAACCTTTCATCAAATCCATGTCATCGATCTCAGTGTTGTTCAAACAATCCAAACGTTCGCGAAACTTTCGGGTCAATTTCTTTCGACGGTAGTCTGCTTCGATTTCTTGCTTAGTGCGTGGAATCCGGAAACGGATACAGCAGCAAAACATTATGATTACACCCAGTACCGCACCGAGGCAAAGAAATAGCAGCTGCCACACTCGCAGTCCCAAATTGGTTTCCTGCTCCAAGATGGCTTCGGCATCCTGGTTCATCGTGTTCGGTTACCTTACAAAATTGACGTAATACAGTTATAACGCGAGGAAGAGCAAGTGTGGTTGATTGGAGATCCTTATCGTCACTGCGGGATCATCCGCCGTTAGCTTTATAATGCTGCTGTATGCAGAACAGATCATATTTCATGCGCCAGGCGACTGTTTCAGTACAGAGCTGTACTGGTATCGCAGAAGCTGCTCATTAATATCTACTGCCGAGACTCATTCGACCCTGTACGGAAGAGTGAAATTCCATACCTCTAGCGAAATGAAGAAATGGAAACACAAAGGACACGCTATATAGGTTTACCTACCACCCGAGCGGGAGTGGTATCCTGTTCCTTATAGCAATAGGACTGCGCCTACAGTGTGTTATGCCTTTATTCACAGTTTGGCTTGTGGGTGCGATATTGAGGAGTGCCACCTGCTGCGGCGCGTACGCTCTTCGATTACAGCAAGTGGCCCAATGATAACCTGGTGGTTATCCGAACTGGAAGTATGTTTTTGTTAGCGCACTGTTGCTTTATTGGACTTAAAGTGCTTCGGCACTCAATAAATTGATGGGAGCAGGAACATTGAAGTTATCTGTTGATACATAGAAAATAGCTACAACATTTTCATACCCTGGCATTTTTACCAGATGAATAAACCTAAACATAGTGATAGTGAAAACCTGTTTAAGTTTTATTCTATTTTTATATTCTTATGGATTTTTTTTAATTTTCCTGCAAACTTATAAATGCTGGTGTTCTTTCAATAACTATATTTTTTAATTTTTTGAGTGTTAAAGTGTTATGACTACAGCCCTTTAAAACAACGAATTTAAGATCGCAAGCATAATGATACTTCAACCCAATAGTTATGTCTTCTCGTACAAAAAACTTGTACTAACAGCGATTATACTAAAAACCAATTATTTTTTTCTTTAAACGTGAGTGTTTCGGAAATTCACCTAATTATTCATTTATTGACGTCCTCCTTTTTATATTTATCTTACGAATAAGCAATGCATTTATTTTAAACTTTTCGTCATTGTGAAATTATATTCCCAAACAAATTGGTTTGCTCGAATTGTTGAGATTATGTTACGGTTAATTTATATAATGACAATGGCTCCGCATTTTATGATTCAGTCGGCCGCTCCGGATCAGACGTTGTTCTACGCCGTCCCTAACATGGGGACACAATCGCGTATGACCCCTCTTACCAGTCAGCATTCGACCAAAGGGGGTTGGCTACGCGATCTCCGCTAAGGTTACTAGTATTCCGGAATAGAAGTTGCTGAACAAAGGTGAATGACCACAATATGGTATTAGGCGACACGTGTCTAGCCATTTACCAACCATTATCATTATTGAGCGATTAACAAATTCGAATTGATACCTGTTTTGTTTTGATTAAACATTGAATGTTTTAGTGTGAATAAATGCCCTCTTATTTGCTCTGATTTTAAATATTTTGCCAATTAAACATTGACTGTTTCTTTAATATTCTAATATCATTTCAGAGTGTCTGATTGTGAAACCGGTGATGAAATAGAATAAAATTTGAAATTTGGCATATTATTGTAAGATTTACTTTCGGTTTAATATACTTTCAACATCAAGGTTTACACCCTCTTTACCGATTAACTGTCAACGCAGCATACATAAAAGAAGACAACAACGAAGAGTCAAATATATATATACCAGTGAAACCTGTAGAAGCTGATACAATAAACTAGTCGGCATTTCTTTTACTGGTGACAACTCAAACTCAAATTACACAAGTGTTTTTGATGTCCTTTTAATTATAAGTTTCCAACGGATTTTCTTCGCTTTGAAGCTAGCGATTGGAATCTATTGGAATCATGTATGCATCTGCCTAAATGCAGAACATTTTAATTTGATTTTTCGAACTATTGTACTATTGAAAATTGTCAGACTTTGATTTAGTAAATCGAAAACGCACGTTTTGAGCTATATAGACGGGAAATGCTCAAACCAATCGTTTTACTAGTAGATGGCGACAAGGACGGTCCTAACAAAGTAGCAGCGAGTATCAACGGTAGTGGTAGGAGCGTCAGCGCTAAAAAATTATAAAAATTTCCGATTTTTCATGGGTTCACCTTCACACGCACTGATGAAACTAACCATGCAGTATCAAACATAGTAACCCATGAGTCAACAGGAAAACTCTATCAGTCGAACTCTAAAGGCCCAAGCACAATGGATACGTTTGCGTTGCGTTGACGTTAGTTTGACAGTAAATGTATGGGGTAACTGTCAAATTGCCGCAAACGCAGCCGCAACGTATCCATTGTGTTTAGGCCTTGACTCGGCATCTAAAACATCTCAGCACTATTGGGCAACAATCACCAAGGGTGAGGTGGCTACATCACTGCGTGTGTTTTGTCGGGAGGTCGTTGCAACTGGCTTAAAAGCGAAAAGTACCTAGCGAACATGGGCATACATGTCAGAAAGCGGCAGTCGTCCACTGGTCTCGGAGGTGCAGACAATGACGCAGCGACAGCGGCTGAATAAGATGGCCAAGTCGATTTTCCCGGCGAATCGCGGCGTGGCGGTATTGATGCACGGCGAGACCTATTTTGCCCTGAATGGCAACGACTGGCAGGGTACTTCGTATTTTCATTCATTTCACACATCAAGTTCCCCAAGAAGATGCCGTTGTGGCTGAAAATCAGCGAGAAGGGGATGTACTTCCTCCAGTAAAACGCTGCCGTGTTCTGACAGTACCCAAACGTTTTCAAAATTTCAAATTTTTAGTGTGAAAACAACTTTCAACTGTGTTACCAGAAGAATGTCCTATTCTCACTCTCGGCGATAGCACAGAAATGCGATCAGCATCATATCCGATATTAAATTAAAAACTTAATTGAAGAGTTAGTATTTTCGGGTACCAACAGCGGGTAACAACAGTGGTGGTAGCAGCGAAAGCGGTAGGTGTAGCAGCACTTCCTTTAGTAAAAAACTGCCTTTGTGCGGTAGCGGCAATATCAACGGTAGATGCATTGACCGGCACTTCCTCCAGTGAAAAGCTCTGCCACATTTTTGCAACACGCAAACGTTTTTGGGATGCTGGCATTCATAATCTACCAGCCGTTTCTAGTTTTAAGTGTACAAACAGTCTCCCCTTTTGTTATCAGAGTGCCTCATTGAGATTTATTAATACTATTTGAATCAAATCCGGAGTGATTCGCGTTTAGATCGCAACTAACAAAATGTAAACAAATCGTTTTATTACACCGTTGGTTTTGATAAGACTCACACAATTCATGGCAAGAACCCTTTTTTTTGTATAAATCGATAAAATTATTTAAATCAAGTTTTTAGTAAAGGGCGACAAAACAGTTTACCCAAAACAAAAGATACTTTGGAACTAAGCCCTTTACATTGTTTCGAAACAACGCGAAATATTTCGTAAACAGGCGACAGTAAAGGGTGGATCAATATTGTTTTCAAAATAAAGGCGCATTTAAAGGGGCGCAACGGGAGAAAAAATGAAACAAAACAAGGCGAAAAGAAGGTGGGCGTACCTCGTTGTCAGAATGCTTTGAGGCGAAAAAGAGGTGGGCGAATCTAAAGCCCTAGAGTTAAAGTTTGGCCCACTGTCACTGAAAAGTTCCAATCGAACAGTCAACAGTTTTTTCATCATAGTTTGAACATTGCTGATGTTCGATTGGAACGAGTTTTGACAGTTCGATTGGAGCTTTTAGTGACAGTCGGCCAAACTTTAACTCTAAGCCTTTAGGCGAATCTCGTTGTCAGAATGATTTATGGCTCATTTGAAAAGGGTTAGAAGAAAAGCGCAGATTTTAGCCATAAACGCACAAATTTAATGTAGTATTGTTAGGAAACTATAAGAT
The DNA here is from genome assembly GCF_029784165.1 of Wyeomyia smithii. Lineage (NCBI taxonomy): Eukaryota > Metazoa > Arthropoda > Insecta > Diptera > Culicidae > Wyeomyia > Wyeomyia smithii. The sequence continues at coordinate 66,957,884 of NC_073696.1, forward strand.
AGTGTTATCACAGACAAACAGACGTGCCTCTTCGAACAAAACTCCTGAAAAATCTTCGTCCTTATTCAAAACGTTACACTCATGCGCTTCTATGTGAGCTTATTGCCTACTAACTTATTTTCGTAAACCGGTTTTTGGCTTTGCTAATGGGTGTGCACGCTTGCTAAAATCAATACAAGTTGCTTTACTACTGGTTTTTGTCTCAGATAACAAATGTGCACACTTGCTTATAGCGACCTAGCGGCATTATTGCCCGCTAAGCAAAATTTCAAAAATAACGTTATTTTTCTGGTCGATGAAATCGTCATCGAGTGGCACGTCTGTTTGTCTGTGGTGTTATTTTACGTCGATTTTTGGTATTGATGTCAATGTTAGTCACTTCCTTTGAAATTACGAATTTAAAATGTACTTGCAAATTTTCAAACCGATATTCCCCAATGTTTATCTTTTGCCAGTTGCGCCCTTATCGCAAATCACTCCGGAAATGTTTACAAGGTTATAAAATATTTTGCTTTCTTCTATCCTATTAAACAGATGGTATGATACAATGAGGTATGCAAAGGTAAGGAAGAAGAAGTGCCTGTATAAGTAACGAAAAATAGGTAAACAGAAGCACGTGTTGGGGTTGTAACGTAGAACTCCAAAAACAAGAAAATGCCATATGGAATTGTGTTACGCATTGTTTAACGACGCAGGCACGCATTTTCAGCCGTAAACTGTCATAGCTTGTGAAAATTTCTTGAAAAAAATGTACCGAACATTGAATTCTGGGCAATGTTTTTTGACTTCTACGTCATCACTGTTACCCAGAGATGCCAGATATACAGACAAATCTGTATTATACAGACTTTCTGTGTTGCGATACAGACACGCATAAGCCTACAGATTTTATACAGACATTTAGTATAATACAGATATTACACAGATATCTGATATTCTACATAATGGTTTTACCAGTATACACAAAAAAAACGAACACAAAAACCAAAAGTCACTGTAGCCGTTGCTGGAAAAAGTGAACTAGAAACTGAACACTTTGCTGAACATATTAATCTTGCGTTTTTGAGAGTGAAATCATGACAACGGGAATCGAGTCAGGCTATCGGGGTTTTTATCGGCCCCGTGGGCACTAATCTGCCTGTTTCGCCCCCAGTAACAAACAGCTGATTGTCTCGATCGATTGCCATGCAGGTTATATTGGTGAAAAGACCGTTTGTTCTATTCGGAGCAATATCCAACGTTGAAGAATTGCTTAAAATGTCCCAAACCTTGAAGGTACTATTTTGATAACCGCGAGACTTCTGCCATCATGTATCAGTTTAGCTACATTACGACGAACGACGATTTTTATCACGGGAAAGACTCTTACTTCTATGTGTTACTTAGATTTAAAAGATAAATTAGCTATCGATTAATCGACCAACTATGATAGACTCGAAAAAGAACAATCAAAACAAGCAATAAAACAAAACAATCTGACAGGTCGACAAATAATTAGGTATCAATGTATCGGTAACTTTTTTTCGCAGCGGTATACAGACTTATACAGACATTTTTATGGATTATACAGACTTGCCAAAAAAAAAAGTCTGGCATCTCTGCTGTTAACAAAAAAGAAGCCCTTTAGACCCGAGACTCAAACCATCTCCGTACCTTTCTATATTCCATTGGGTTTGATACTTTCGACATACGAAAATGTACCATAATTCCCGCTCTCATATTCGATTTGGATTTGATTAAGTTGAACTGTCCTTTTTGAGACTACCAAACAAATAAATCGAAGGTCAATTTTCTCGTTTGCGCTTATTTTCTCGTTTTGCGCTATAATTGAAAGTGAATGTTATTTAAACATGCATGCACTCTAACTGTTGAAGCTTGTTTGCGCCGCATAGTGTTTGTTGCATTCCTGTTCAAAGATGTCGTATTTATATGTGCCAATTGAAACTCGGTAGCACTTTTACTTCTCTTTTGCACTAAATTTAAAAAAAATTCAATACTAGTAACTGAGCCGTTGCGGAACAGAGTGGTCTAAAGACCATTTTTTTCGAAAATGAGTTTTTTGCATAAACCGCATCTACTCAAGAAGCTGAAGTTGGGAGATTAAGAAAATTTCGGAAAATCGAATTTTAAAGTTGATTTATTCCGTGTTGAAAATTCGTCCGAAACAGAATGGCCGTTTTGTTTCGGAACAGAGTGGTCTATCTACATAAATCTATGTAATACTATCATGTAACACGTAACATGCAGCATATTACATGTGATAAGGAACATGTCTCTTGTTTTGTACAAGTTACACGTGATATGTAACATGTTACACGTAATGTAACACGAAAAATGTAACATGTAAAATATTATGTAATATGTAATATCTTGTGTTACATGTAATGTAACACGTGACATCTTACATGTGACAGGCTATATGTATCATATAACATGTGACAGTAGCCATTTTTTACGATTTACCGTCATTTTCTTCGTCATTTACCGAGTTTGTGTACATAGACCACTCTGTTCCGTAACGATTCGAGGATTCCAGTGAATATATATATATATATATATATATATATATATATATATATATATATATATATATATATATATATATATATATATATATATATATATATATATATATATATATATATATATATATATATATATATATATATATATATATATATATATATATATATATGAAGTCAGAGTGGTCTATGTACATTGGTGAGATAAAGTCACCGATTTCGCAAAAAAACTGTTAATTTTATGTATCCCAATGTTAAACCACTTCGTAACCTTTACATTAGAACATTTTGTTTGAAAGAATCCGTTGAACAGAATTTTATACAGAGATTTTTCGAAAATCGCTTCTCCTGAACAATTTGCTCGATGGAACATAGACCACTCTGGTTCGCAACGGCTTAACTATATGTTAGGGTGGGGAATCGTTATATGGAAAAAACGAAACTTGATAGCAGAAGGCCAGAACCAAGTTTTTTTTGTTCTTTTGTGGCCCCTAATAATCCTAAATTTATCGGAAGTCGATTGGTTTTGTCTCCGCTTGGCGCATTGCATTTCAAATTTATATGAAGATTTGTATGGAAAAACCAACTTTTTTGCATTTTCCATTCTAATGAGCTCAAAATGGCTCAAACCAAAGGTTTCATGACTTCAAATGGTAGGTTTTTTGATGCCTAAAAACTTGGCCGAAGACACGAAAGAGCTAGGGTGTCCCAAAAAAATACTAGAGCTGTTCAAAGTTGAGTATGTCGAAATTTATGTTGCAAATCATTTTTTCTGCCAACACTGCCGGTGTACCGGCGTTAGTCAGGTTTCCATCAGAAGTAACCTCTAATACACGTTGTAGATTCTACCTACGCCTAGAATATTGACCTGAATTTGTTTGTTTGATCCAGCTGAGTGTATGAACTCGTTACGACAGGTTATTTCTGATGGGAATGCTACTGGCGCCGGTACATTGGTAATGTTGGCAGAAAACAAGATTTTCTGCATTTAAATTGACATACTCAACTTTGAACAGCTATAGCTCTTCTTATGGACACCCTAGCTCTTCAGTGTCTTCGGCAAAGTTGCTAGGCATCTAAAATACTATACTTTAACATAATGTAGTGCATTATTAGAGTATTATTGGACTCTCTAGAAAGGTAAATGCAAAAAAGTAGGTTTTCTCATATAAATTTTCATACAAATTTGAAATGCAATGCGCCAAGCCGAGACAAAACCAATCGACTTCCGGTAAGTTTAGGGTTGTTTGGGGCCCCAAAAGGAACCAAAAGAACTTGGTTCTGGAAAATCGATCATTTTCCCCACCCTACTTTATGTAGTTCTACTTCAACCTTGCGATCGTGGCTCAACGGTTTCCGATTGTATGCTCCCGATGAATTTGCATTAGTCCTATTTTTGTTTTTTTTTTTATTATCAGTGCTTACAAATTTGATTTTAAATATTCAAATTTTCGGATTGTCTATTCATTGTTTTTATAAAATGTAAATTCGTTTGTGACAAAGCAATGTGAAAAGCAGGATATAAATTTTATTAAGAAAATGTAATGTTAAATTTATCATATATTCAACAAAAATGTTTTGCTAAATTTAAATGGTTTCAGCCACTGGCGTAGCGTGGTGGGGGCGGTCCGCCCCGGGTGTCACTCTCAAGGGGGGTGACACCCATGAGGATATTCGTGAGATTAACTATCAATTAGGTGGAGGTGTAACACCTTTGAAAATTACATAAATTTGCTCCTAAGATTATAATCTCAACCAGTTTTTCGAAAATGGGTGGATTAAGTGCTAATGAAAACAATCGTGCTAACTCTCACAACTTTTGATAACAAAATGATTTCACCTGGTGGGGGTGACACCCAGGGGAAAGGAGTGACACTCAAATTTTCCGCCCCGGGTGTCACCCGGTCACGCTACGCCACTGGTTTCAGCGAAATTACACAGCATTACGATATCCACTTGAAAATAACAAGATATACATTCAAAAACACTTTTAAGTGAAATGTAATTCTTAGGTAATTTTTATTTGCTCAGGACTTTTTTTATCCACCACCGAATGTTGCCGGAAAATTTTTGTTTTGTTCTGTGATTCAATGCACTTTTTGAGATATTGAATTTTTCTCAAGTAACTTATTCTACAATTTGTTGGAGACATCAATTCGATCAAAATACAAAATACAATATATTATTTATCACAGCAATTTTTGAAAAACAACAGTGAATATAAATGAATTTTTTTTTCATAAAATGAGTACTCCCAAAACCCGATCAGCTGCGCTAATTTAAAGCCGAACCGCAGAATAGCGTAAAATGGAATGAGTTTTAATATCTTTCAGGTTGAGGTTATTTGGAATTGTTGTTTGTTATTACGCTGGTTATCTTTAATTTGCATATAACTTTAATTTTATTGTCCTTATTCTCAATTCTATATTCGTTTTTATTTTTGTATTCATATTTTCAGAATTCTGATTGGGATCTCTCATTTTTTGAGATATTTTTATTGTTAGCTGAGATTTTTTATTGTTAGCTGAGTTATTAATTATCATATTTTTGTGTTTTTTTATATTTCTATATTTTCTGTGATTTACATTTAAATTTATTCATAGCTTTCAAATATCAAAATTTTCCAATTGCTACCAAATGATAGTTTAAATTATACTATTTCATCTGTTTCAACAAACTAGTTTTTCTTTATCGACTGAATTTGAGTAGTCGTATCATGGTATCAATATTTACACACTTTTCGAATTTAACATAAGGTTCATTTAAGATTAAAATACAATTTTTATCGTGAGCTACCCTAGCAACTATTTTTTAATACTCCTTCATCCCGCCATAACATAAAGACGCTAGCGCCAACTGGTGTGTTCAACACACAGTTATTATGTGCTCGTTCATTCATAACATTTTACGTCTTTCTTCTGCCATCAGCACTGCTCTCCCGAGCAATGTGTAAGTGAGATAAAACAACTGTATTCGTTGTATTTATTCGGAGAACCTTTGAGACACAGGTATATGATATTTGCTCTTGTCGTTTGCGGCTCAAACAGGGTTGTTCAAATTTTATGTTCTTCATATTTTTATGATTAAAATAGTTTCCTTTCCCTAATTAAGTTCAATAGCAAACGTGATTTGTATTGTAAAAATTCTATTAAGCTACTTTTTTGTATGTCACAGAACGTCTTATCGGTAGTTGACATCCCTAAGCACTATCTTTCCAGACCATTCGTCGGTTATGATATTTCACGAGCCTATTCGAGTGTGCCTCAAACGAAAATCGCCAGTGCAGTAACGAGAGAACAACATAAACATTCGTGTCGCTTACTGGGATTGTCTCGCGTACTGTCGGATTGTTGTGTACTGATTTTCACTGGGAAGGAAAAATCACCCATTTGCGATCATTGGAATTATTTTCATCAGCTTCTGTTGTTTTGACCGAGTATTGGATTAATAGTAACCGATCTGTGGAAAGATGACTATCCTGACGAAGCCCTTTGGGGATATCAAAAAGCCAGAAAACCCCCTTGTGGGAGGTGTACCCAGTGCACCTGAGGTGAGTTGATTTTTAACAGGCATTAGTTACATTATATCTTGCCGTCATTTTCTCTGTATCATGATATGCTCTGTAATAATGGTAGTCGTGGCTAACAATCACAGCGAAATTAGCACCTATGGTTGAGTCTGATATTTTTTCCAAACGAAAATCGATTAAAAACTCAATAATGAATGGAAATCACGTGTAATTGACGTTTCAAATTATTACTACTTATATGTCTCGAGTGGCAAAATGAAAGCCATATCTTTAGTCCGGTTGTAATGTGTGAATCATAGACAGCTAAGCTAAGCGTAAATCGGCTAGAAGGGCGGATACAATGGATGCCACCATTTTAGTTTAATTTCTCGTGCTCTGATATGTAGTAAAAAGCAAACAATGCAAAATAGATAAAAATATTTTCAACGCATTTTCTTTGTAATGCGAAAACATTTATTGACTTACGTGAATAGCTAAATGAAAGCAGGAAGAGATACACATTATTTTACAATGCAAATTGGTAGGCTTTTCACCAATTTCGTTCGCGATAATTTTCATTATAAATGCTCTCCGACAAAGTCCGGCAAAAGCATAACTTGCTGTTAACTATTGTGTGCATTGAATGTACCGAATATATTTGCTGGCGAAGCAATTGGTACTATACATATGTGGCCACTTACCTGTATGCTGTGTGCATGTACGCGGTTCGATTATCGTAGTTTTGTTTTCCACTGGTAAGGGGGTATCGTTGTTTGGGAAATCAATACTTTAGAAGTGGATGTTTTGAACGGCTAATATGTGGAACGTAGTCGGTGCCGGGGATTGCACCGGGAGGGGAGAGACAAGTGTACTGGATTTGTGGAAATTGGTACAAAATGTGCAACTTCTTCAACGTGAAATACCTAGATAGTAGCGGCGATTTTAGTGGGCTAGAATCATCAGACATTTGCGATATAATTGAAATATTCGTCTAGAATATTTATTTACCTTAAATTAATTTTCTTCAAGAAAATTTCTTTAAAGTAAAATAGGTTACTTTAACATACAAGTAATTTTTTGCAGGTTGCGGTTGCATGTTGTAAAGCTGGAATAGCTATAAATCAGGGGTATTTTATAATTTTTGACTCAAAAAGAGAGCATTTGCTTCTTATGAAAATCTGACTTTCAATAAACAATAACCTAAGACTAAGTTCTGACAGGAAAATTTGCCCTTAGGCTTGGCATTTTCAACAACAAAATCACAAACTACAGTTTGTATCGCCAAGACTATTCAAAATAAATGAGCATTTAAAAGAGGGAAAATAAAGAGAAACTTAGCATATCTCTCAATCAAATAGTCAAACTTGGCAGCTTCCATCTTTTGATTCGTTAGTCGTAAGATTACGATATACGACTCGATTTTCCAGAAAGTGTTATGGGGTGATACATGAGTTCAGTCAAGAGGGTAAACTCTGCTTTAAAAGAAATTTGTTTTTAAATTCGAAAACTGAAGCCAGAGTTACGGATGACTTTGCTAAGAATTTTCTGATTTAAATTCACTTAGAAATTTAAAATATAATTCAACTTACTTGAAACCTTAAAATTTCTGGTTAACATTATTTTTAGAAAAATATACAATTGTTAATCTTCAATTAATACCAGTTTTGATTAATGTACACTAAAGTCGCTTTTTACGCGGGGGATACGTGCCGCGTAAGAAAAAACCGCGTAAAAAAACCGCGTAAATTCCGGAATCCGCGTGAAAAAACCGCGTAAAATCCGGAATCCGCGTAAAAAAACCATCGTCAATTTTGCATTCCGAGTGAAGGGAAACCGATATCCGAGCAAAAAAAAAATACCACGTAAATTCCGGAATCCGCGTAAAAAAAACCGCCTAAATTCCGGAATCCGCGTAAAAAAACCGCGTAAATTCCGGAATCCGCGTAAAAAAAGCCGCGTAAAAAAACGCGTAAAAAGCGACCTTAGTGTAATTGAATTGCGAAAAAGACTACAAGAGACCACATTAAAACAAATAAACAAAAATTTGACAGTTATATCGCTGATGTCTGTGTAAGCAAAGGAAACCGATTTACGAATATTAGTTAGTAGACAGTGAGATCACATGGTGACACATAAGTGTAACGTTTCAAACAAGGACGAAGATTGTGTTTATATTCCTACCTATCAAAAGAACAATGATTACATAACAAGATAGGAAATGCTTTCTATGCAATGGCGTAGTAAGAATTTTCTTCTAGGGGATTGATAAAAAACCTATAAATTATAAGAATATTGAAGAGAGAGGCAGATTGAGAGAGAGAGTAAATTAAATCAATGACTGTTATGTAGCAAAACGCCACTAAAGAAACAGTGGCTCAGCGTACTCACGTCACCCACTCTGAATACGGGTTGCGTTGTAGTACGGATTTGAGTGCAAGAAAACATTGAAGATATAGGATAGAATAGGAGAGAACAACGTGAAGGATGAAGTGTTCTCCTAATATTATCAGCAATTCCACTTACTGAGCAACGCACGTCAATAAATCAATACGGGAACAACATTCGAATATTTATTTATCGCATAACATAAACAGTAGGGTGCCAATAGAAATCGACTTTTTAAATTTCATTTAACGACAGGTCTTGAAGGTTTCGTCTCGACAAAAATTCGCATGCAAAATTCCAGCTCAATCGTGCAGCAGCCACTTTCCCAGTACGGCAGGAAAAAATGCGAAAATTTAAGGTATTTCTTCAAACTGCATTTTCAACTACTTTAAGCAAGAATATCACAATTTTCGAGTTCAGCTATCATTAGGCTCTTTCAAACAAATTTACTCGATGCTCGATATGTATTCCATTTTTATCAATGACACCCTTAAGACTGCAACTAGAATATTACTTTCCCCGGAACACCGCAAATTTCTTCGGTGAAATGACCCGGTCTGTGCGACTCTAAGATACGGCATCGATGCTGAACAGCTGTTCGTCAGAGAACAGGAGTTTTAGTATTTCCTTTTCCAACAAAAAAAATAACTCTTTGAACGAGTCACTCGTAGCACCTTTACTGACTCCGTAATAAAATGGCGTATCACTCTAGCTCTGGTAAATCCGTAAAAAAGATCTTTATGATGATCTTTCGCATCGATTTTCCAGAAATGATGGCTTCTTTAGCATATTCACTGATAAAACAGTAAACTCGTAATATTTTTTTGGCGTACATTTTTAAAAATGCAATAAAATAATGCCAATGTTCTGATGCAGCACTTGAAACATAGCGTAACCGAACCAAGTACACTGTCAACGGAAATAATTCTATAGTTACACAAATTGACCGAATATTAATGTTTAAAGATTTTAGCACTTTTTCTGCCGCACCTTGTAGTCTAAAATAGTATATTTGCCCGAGATTTTTTCGCTGGAGTGCTGATACCAGACACCTTGTTTCTCGTGAGAGAAACAACGACGTCGCATAGCAGCGAAACAAGTAGGTAAGGACAAAAACAAGTAGCAACAAAGTTGTCCCTTCTTCGTAACTATAGGTAAAAGGAACAAAACTGAGAAATAAAAAGCTAGGAAAGAACAGGGAGAAAAATCGCAAAAGAGAATTGTTTCTCCCCGGTTGAAATGAAAAATGAAAAATTGAAAAATTTCATTTTTTCATCAATCAAAAACTCTATTGAAAGAATGAAAGATTTCCATTAAATTCTACTATCAACTTCAGAAGTGAACATTACTCGTCCGCAATTTACTCGTCCGCAGATACGTATTTCGAATGATGACTTGTAGTCTTCTGCTTTACTGAGAGGAAAAGTTTACATACGTTGGATCATACGATGAGAAGATGCCATTTTGTACAGAAAGAAATGGTTTAAAGTGTTAGGTATTACCCGCTTTGTATCTGTGGGTTTACTGAAAATCTCAAATTTTGAGTTCGTAGATTTTATGACTATAACGACGTCTAGAAAAGGGTGTGTGTTATTCAGTTCTTTTTCTATTGTAAAAGTTATATCTTCATGGGTGTTGTTAAGAGATATGATAAGGGCTTCAAGATCCGCTCATTTTAAAGTACAAAAAATATCATCCACATACCTCCAGCATTGAGCTGGTACGAGTTTTTTTTTTCACCAATATATTTTTTATATTTGCCATGAAAAGCTCACATAGAAAAGGAGAAAGCGGATTTCCCATTGGTGCCTCTTTAGTCAGTTTATAAAATCTACCAAGAAATGTGAAATAATTTTTTTTCATGCAAACATGTGTTAGTATTAGACCTGTGCGCCGACCATATCATGGGCGGCGGCGGCGTAGAAAACATTTTACCTCGGCGGCGACCGGCGCGCCGGCGTGACGCCGTTGGCTTATATCGGCGGTGGCGGCGGCGGCGTGTGTCGGCGTGACACTAATTACCACTTATAATTGCGCATAATGTGTGCTTTGAACTCTCATTTTCGGTTTTTTGTTAATTCAACGATAATAAAAAAATTATTGCGTCAGGGTTGACATGATGTCAAAACTAGAAATAAGAATGGTAAGAAATCAAGTAAATAAACAATTTAGCAACCAGAAAATAAGCAGAGAAAGTAAAACAAGTGTAAATCCCAAAAAAATGGCAAGGAACACTATTTCCAAAGACGTTCAGTTTTGAAAAAAAAAGATAGATAGTTTGTCGATGAGTTCATTTTGATTAACCGTAGACCGACTTTGGAAAAATTCGATAGATCTTACGTTAGAGGGTCGTTTTCAACTTTCATATATTTGGTTAGGTTACCCATGGAAAAACTGAAAAAATGGGATACTCTTTTCATTCAAATAGAAATCTTCGTTAAACTCCACAGATTCTTCATTACCATCTGGAAAATTTTTGTTTGCTCGAAATAGCGTTGAAAAAAGCAACAAAATCACATGAACTAATTTAAATATGGTTTATTTGACACGGCACGATACAATTTTTAGTTTAACTGAGGCAAGTACACTTTTTATTAATTCTAGATTAGCGGGAAAAGGAGGGGACCTTTTTCTTATTTCTCGCGGCCGACTACGAGCTAGTGGGGATTAAAGAGGAGGGGAGGGGAGTTACAATTCTTGCTTTAAACTAATTAAGATATACGATCTATTTGTGTTTCGACTGGTGTTCTTTTTGTTTTTCAAACATAGATTTAGGCTCTTCGTGTTCGTGTCTCCAGCGTCGTATACTGGTATTCTGACAAATAGACAAAAGAATATTAAATTTTATGTCAGTCTTTTTCAAATAACAGTACATTTGTGTCATGTACTGAAGATCACCGCTTCCCAGAATGTCTCTAACGGGAACGTTCGGTTGTTTTCCTCGGGCTCGGAGGGAATCTATAAGCTCGGACCTAACATCACAGAATTCGGCACACGACCGAACAACATGCTCGATGTCATGGTAGCCATCGCCACAAACGCAGTGATTACTGTCTACAAGCCCTATACGAAAGAGATGCGTGTTTAACGTGTAGTGATTGGACATAAGTCTGGACATCACGCGAATGAAGTCCCGACCTACATCCAACCCCTTGAACCATGCTTTCGACGATACCTTAGGAAAAATGGAATGTAGCCACCGTCCCAGTTCATCTGAGTTCCATGATAATTGCCAACTGTTGAGTGTTCTCTGACGCAAAATGCTATAAAATTCATCATAAGCAATTGGTCTTACATAAATATCGCCATCAATAGCACCCACCTTAGCTAAAGCGTCAGCCTTTTCATTGCCCGGAATGGAACAATGAGAAGGGACCCACGCTAAGGTAACCCGGTATTTTTTATCTGTTAAAGCACTTAAAAACCGCCGTTTTTTCCCCAGGAAATACGGGGTGTGCTTCACAGTCTTCATCGATCGCAGAGCCTCAATGGCACTGAGACTGTCTGTGAAGATGAAGTAGTGGTCTATGGGTAGGGTTTCGATGATTCCAAGAAAGTACTGAATAGCAACAAGTTCTGCGACGTTCACGGAAGCAGGAGCATCGAGTTTGTAGGAGGCGATAAAACTTTCGTGAAAAACACCGAAGCCAGTGGACTCATCTAGATTAGATCCGTCAGTGTAAAACATTTTACCACAACTAACATGTTTGAACTTATTGGAAAAAATCTTAGGTATCTCTTGCGGTCGCAATTGATCCGGGATACCAATAATATCTTCTTTCATGGTGGTGTCGAAGAATATAGCATTATTAGAAGTATCTAAAAGTGCGACATTGGAGAAATCGTATGAAGAAGGATTAATATCTTGAGCCATGTAGACAAAATATAAAGTCATAAATCTGGTTTGGGATTGAAGGTCGACCAACCTCTCGAAATTTTCAATTACTAATGGGTTCATGACTGTGCATCGAATTAGCAACCGATAAGAGAGATTCCAAAAGCGATGTTTCAACGGAAGGATACCCGCTAGCACTTCAAGACTCATCGTATGGGTCGACTGCATGCAACCTAAGGCAATACGCAAACAACGATATTGTATTCGTTCCAGTTTGATCAAATGTGTGTTTGCTGCGGAGCGGAACAGAAACACCCGTACTCAAGAACTCACAATATCGTTGTTTGGTATAACCTTAGAAGGTCTCCTGGGTGGGCACCCCACCATGTTCCGGTAATCGTACGAAGAAAATTAAACATGAGCCCTGGGGAAGACCCATGTAACTAATTCGGGAAGTTGTCGAATCGCCATGTGAGAAATACATATACTTTTCTGACAACAAGTTGAGCAAAAAGTTATTCAAATTTGGTGAAAGTCCCTGCGAGTGAAGTTTCTCGCTTAAAACTTCTACAGAGACGGAGTCAAAAGCCCCCTTAATATCCAAGAATGCAGAAGCCATTTGCTCTTTTCGAGCAAAGGCGAGTTGAATTTCAGTAGAAAGCAACGCTAGGCAATCGTTCGTCCCTTTGCCCCGGCGAAAGCCAAATTGAGTATCTGAAAGTAAACCATTTGTTTCGACCCATTTGTCTAACCGTAAGAGGATCATTTTCTCCATTAATTTCCGGAGGCAAGAGAGCATAGCAATCGGCCTATAAGAATTGTGGTCAGCGGCAGGTTTTCCGGGTTTTTGAATAGCAATGACTTTTACCTCCCTCCAGTCGTGCGGAACAATGTTTAGCTCAAGAAACTTGTTGAACAAGTCCAACAAGCGTCTTTTTGCAGAGTCGGGTAGATTCTTCAACAAGTTGAATTTGATTCTATCCAACCCTGGAGCTTTACGAGAGGAGAGCCATCGAAAATTCCAACATAGAAAATGGAGGCTCTTCCGTAGCTACTAAAAACGCGTCTGCGGAAGGTTTTCTGTTCCGGTACAGAGTCCGGGCAGACCTTTTTGGAAAAATCGAGTATCCAGCGGCCTGAATATTCTTCGCTCTCATTAGAAACGTTACGATTCCGCATGCGTCTGGCCGTGTCCCAAAGAGTGCTCATCGCTGTTTCCCTTGACAACGCGTTTACAAACCGCCGCCAGTATCCGCGTTTTTTCGCTTTAATTTAACTCGTCATCTGTCTATCCAGTACATCGTACTTTCGGAGCAGATCAAGAGTACCGTGTTTACGGTAGGCCAAATACACCGAGGACCTTTGCGCGTACAGCTCAGAGCACTCTTTGTCCCACCACTTGTTGGGAGGACGCTGTCTAATCGTTACCCCGGGTATCGGTTTCGTCTGAGCTTGAGTCGCGGCGTCGATGATCAAGCCAGAAAGGAACGCGTATTCTTCCTCCGGAGGAAGTTCCTCGTGAGACTCGATGGATTCCGCTATGATCGTCTCATATGACTTCCAATCAATATTACGAGTAAGGTCGTATGAAATATTGATTGGGTCCGGGGGAGTTGAACCATTAGCAATTGAGATAACGATTGGAAGGTGATCACTACCGTGGGGATCATTGATTACTTTCCACCGGCAATCTAACGCTAGTGATGTCGAGCAAAGGGATAGGTAAAGCACGCTTTCACGAGCTGGAGGATTAGGTACACGTGTCGCTTCCCCAGTATTCAAGAGTGTCATATTGAAGTCATCGATTAAGGAACAGATTAACGAAGATCGGTTGTCGTCGTACAGCGACCCCCATTGCGAACAGTGAGAGTTAAAATCTCCCATTATCAGAAAAGGTGCGGGAAGCAATTCTGCTATATCAGAAAGTTGCTTCTGTTCAATCGCGGCGCGGCTGGAGGTATATATAGTAAAACAAGGCAAAGATCTTTTCCATTCATATTGGTTTGAATGGCAACGACTTCAATACTCGAGATCGAGGGGAGGTTGATTCTGAAGAAGGAAAAGCACTTTTTAATCCCTAAAAGTACCCCTCCACCGTGTGAGTCTCGATCTCGACGAATAATGTTAAAATCGTGGAAATTGCGTTGATCGTTTGAATTGAGAAAGGTTTCACAGAGCGCGAATGCGTCACAATTGTATGTATTTATCAAATGAGAAAATAAATCGAATTTGGGGATGATACTTCTGCAATTCCACTGTAATACAGTGATAAAAATCCTATCCTCTTTCGCCGTATTAGTCATCGAAAGATATAATAGCTGAAATAACGGGCCAAGTTGCTGCTAGTTGCTTCAAAAAGGTTTTCACTGTAGGAAGAAGGGCAAGAAGAATATTTTGTAGGGGATCTGGTATGTTGAATGTTTTTACTATCCAGTCCACAATATCAGAAAATTTTATGAACCCTGTTTCTTTTTTATCTTCTGATCGAGAAATGGGTGCACGAGGGGTTTTTGGTGCCCCAGGAAGCGGTGGGTACTCCTGGTTTGATTTAAAATTAAAACCGGGAGGAACTTGCTTCGGTTTTTCTTCACCGCTTCCTTTTTGTGTGGGCTTATTGGTCATTCCGCTAGGGGTTATCTTGCGGCCTTTGCGAGAAAGATTAGGAGAGTTGATCATTCTCCTCTTCCTAGATCCTTCTGGCATGACATAAGAACACCCTTCGACGGGATCGTCAGAGGTACCCTCATCGGTTGGCAAAAAGGAAAAAATGTTTCCTGTCGAGGGTGGCTCAGCCCTCTTAAGCATTTCTGCAAAAGAGCGCTTTGATCGTTCCTTGAGGGAACGCTTAATTTTTTCCTCGCGCTGTTTGTACGCGGGACACGCCGAAAGGTCATGCCGAGTTCCCTCGCAGTAAAGACACTTTTCAGTATCCTCACTGCAAGCGGTCTCAGCATGATTGCCTCCGCACTTGCTGCAGCGTGCCTTGTTGCAGCAGTAGGTGGCTGTATGACCTAACTGCTCGCAGTTTTGGCAATGCATGACTCGCGGTACGAACAGGCGTACAGGCAGACGAACCCTGTCCAAAGAGATGTAGTTCGGCAGTGCGGATCCGGCGAATGTTACACGGAAGGAATCCGAAGGGAGGAATTTCTTCTTCCCTTCTTCGATGGATACTGAATGCAATTGCTTGACATCCAGTATCTTTACATCTTGAATCAGGGTGTTCTTGAAGCAGCCAACCCCGTGACGCAAAATGTCATCGACCGTGAGGCTTCCTTCGGTAACCACACCGTCGATCTCCACGTCCTTGACAGGGATGTACACGCGGTACTCCCTTGTAAAGAGCTCGTAGCTAGCAATTTCGTTTGCTTGCTTCAAGCTACTCACGACAACTCGCAGTTTGTTCGGCCTCACCTTCGTAATCTCGGTTACGGCCGAAAACTGTTTTGCCAGGTCTTTGCCTATTTGAATTATATTCAAAGGTTTTTTTATGGGCCGGAAGTAAACAACGTAGGGACCGCTAGCGGCATCTGGGTAAGCTTTTACCCGTATTTCCGGTACCCTTGGTACGGGGCTAGGTAGCGGGGGTGGTACAGGGGAAGGTAAGGGAGAACTGCTGGGGGAAATTTCAATTTCTTCCCCATTTGTTTCAACATCCAGGAAAAGTTGCACCTGCATGTCGTCCATTTTGCGGGAGCGTTACGCTCTACCGCACACAAACGATAAATATTCGAATGTGTGGGGGGGATCAAATAGTTGATATTAAATTTTGAAAAAACAATTTCTCAAACTACAAGGGATGAAAATGAAAAAAAGACAGTAATACTAATACTAATAACAAAAGTAATAATAGTAATAATAATAATAATAATAATAATAATAATAATAATAATAATAATTATAATTATAATAATAATAACAACAATAATAATAATAATAATAATAATAATATTAATAATAATAATATTGATAGTAATAATATTAATAATAATGATAAAAAATCTAAAGTGAATACTTCACCGAACGTCTAAGTCACGACCTCACGGCTGATAGTAGGATCAATCGAGTGTCTCCGCAGAACAAACAATGACGATCCAGCTTCGTGTTGTGACACAGTGGCCGTATCCTACACGCGACCTTGTAGATGCCACTTGTAGTTGACTTCCACTCGCTCGATCGTATGGTGGTGCGTGCTGCTAGCGGGGTAACAGCGGTGCGGGAGAATTATTCTTGCTGATATATCAGCTGCGTATCAGATCACTGGCGGGGTAGCCTGCCCCTACCAGTGTGCAGAAGATGTTTCTGCCGATAAACTGCAGGCTATTGTTATCGCACAACACAAGAACTAATCGAAAAAAAAACACCCGTACGATAACTCGTGTATTGTTATTTTGCGAATCAAACGGAGAGAAACAATTTGCGTCTAATCGAGACGAAAGCAAAACAACGAATGTAAATCACATGAACTATGTGATCTCATTACTATGAAAATCACCCTTAAATATGATGGGTCGAAGGCGATCCATTCTGACCGAAAAATCCGCAAATATCACCATGGTAATGGATAATAGCTGAGAGTGTTTTTTTCGATGCCTTAACGTTCAAGCAACAAAGCAAGGAGGATTCAGCAAAAACATAGTCGATTTTCAAGGAAACCTCGCATATTGATCTAAAAAAAACTTAGTATTCTAGAGAAAACTAAAATCTTTACCAGAAAAAAAAGGTGAAAAACCACTTATCATTTTTTCTTATTTTTTTTAACATTCCCGGATTGCTCATACGTTCACATAAAAATTTAAAATAAAAATAAACATATAAACTTATGTTATAATGACTGAAACAATATTCTCGAAGCAAACTGGCCCCGTGCAAATTATTGATAATGACTTCGAAATTTTTTATATCTTTCGATGGAAAAGACTAAAGTCTAAATATTTAATGTCAAATATTGTATCAAATTACCACAAATTTAAATAATTTACACTTAGAGAACATTCGTAAAAGATAACAACCCGTTAAGCATACAAACGGAAAGCATACGGACGCAAGGCATAGAACGCTAGGCATAATGGATGGCAGGCATATGGGCACGTCCATTCGGCCTCGCGTCCATTCGGCCTCACGTCCATTCGGCCTCGCGTTATGGCAGTATGCCTCGTATTCATTATGCCTCACATCCATTAAGCCTCGCGTCTGTATGCCTAGCATACTATGCCTAACATCCATATGCCTAGCGTCAATATGTCTCGTGTCCCGTACCCTTCGTAAATACAGGGGAGGTACTTAGCGAAGTGTTACACTGCGTGAGGCCACCATGCAAAATTGCGTTACGTCGGAGTGAAGGGGTATTAAGAATTGCCAAATTCCGCGTTACTTAATATATGAGTGTTCCCTTATCGGCTGTGATTTGCGGTATTTCTATAATCAGGAAAAAATCCAGCATACACAATCACTATCGGCGCGGTAAAAATTTCCTCGGCGTCGCGCCGAGTCCAAATCATCGGCGGCGGCGGCGTGCGTAAAAGTGTCGGCGGCGGCGGCGCGGCGTGGTGGCGCACAGGACTAGTTAGTATTAATAAACTGTCGACTTCCTTTTTCCAAGTGTTACCACCAGTCCAGACCAGATTTAGGGTTTCATTCATTGGATCGTTAGGGAATAAAGCCGTTACGTTGAATGAAACCACTATCTCATCAGCTTCGATGTAACCCGAGAATCTCAAATGCTCTTAACATATGGACTTGGAAATATCTTGGGCATAGCTTGAAATTTTTTCACTAGCCATTTAGGCAATTTTTCTGTTGGAATTTTTTAGTTTGAAAATATTGAAATTCGAAAGGAAATTTTTTGGCTAGTTTTAAATGAAGAGAAAGGACATCCCAACGTTGTAGAGCTAAGTTTACTATAAAGAAACTAAATAGAGGATGGCAATTTCAAGCATAACAAAAAAAATGCTCTTAAAATACAATTGAAATCTGGACATAAAAATTCAATTGTGATACTCTTTTTTTTTCAGATGTTTCAGAACAAAGTTTTAACACCAAACGTTTGGCGTAAGATCCCAAATACTCAAACGGTTTTTTCTGCCAAGATTCGATCATGCAATGGTATACAAAAATACGTAAATTTTTGACGGATGTTTTTTTTTTCCCAGTGTGGACTCATCACTGCGACCAGAGACATTTCCAGACTACTTCGTGATAAAGGCGAATCGGTGCCTTGTTTTTCTATCTAGTTTCGCCCTAATTTCTGTTCTAATATAGTCCCAGGGCCGGATTTTGGTGCTGCGGGGCCCTCTTTTTTTATTTTTTTTTTCAAACGCTTCGATGGAAGATGACGAGCAAAAAAAAGGTCAGTCACTATGATTCGCAGTATCGCTAGTGAAGTAAGTGGTACGCTTATCATTTATATTCGGGCTTGTGTGTGAATTTAGCTTTTCCATTTCGAGCTTCTGCAGTACTAACGTTTGCGGTAAAAAAATGGACTTTTTTCAGATGGTGATGAGAAAAAACTAAGACAGAAAATTGAGTTGGATAAATTTCCCATTAATGGTAATTATATTATCCTATTTGCAAAAATATTCTACGCCCTTGCGAGCGGCCTTCCGGCAGTTAACCGGAACATCCCCCGTTTTCGAGACAAAATTGTTGGAATAGATCTTGCGCTTCACGTTTGCCCAGGAATTCTCGATGGGACGCAGCTGGGGGACGTTGGGCAGATTCGTCGACTTCGGTACCACATCGATATTCAGCCGCTTCATCTCCTTCAACGATCGCTTCGAGTAGTGGGCCGACGCCAAATCTGGCCAGAACACCGTGTCTTCGCCCTTATGGTATTTCTTGATTAACGACGCAACTTCTGGCAGGCACTTTGTGCTAAAAATTTCCCCGTTCACAGCCAGCCCGGAGCGAAAGAAGAGCGACTTTGACATCCCTTTCTCGCACCTTCTTGGGGAACTTAGTCTGTGAAATAAACTTCACCTCGGTGCTCACTTTCTTCGTGGGGGAGGGAAAATACGAAGTGCCCTGCTAATCGTTGCCATCCAGGGTGAGATAGGTCTCGTCGTCCATCACCACTACCACGTCGCGATTCGCCGGGAATATCGACTTGACCATCTTATTCAACCGCTGTCGCTGCGTCATTGCTTGCAGCTCCGAAGCCAGTGGACGGGACTGCCGTTTCCTGCCATGTATGTCCATATTCGCTAGATACTTTTTCACTATTTTACCGCCTGTACCGACCTCCCGGCGATTTAGCCACTTTTCCCTCGGTCTTCCTCTTCAGCATCCTTTGCAGCTTCTTGTCGCTCAGGGTCGTTGGCCGTCAGGAACCGGGCTTTCTTTCCATACTCTGATCGTTGTCTAATAGTGTCAAGATGTTGTAGATGCCGGAAAGGGCATACCCGGCGTCCACAAAGTGCTGCACGATGTCCGTTTTCTCCATCACAGTTAGAATTACTGATAGAGCTGTCAATTTTTTTTTGCTTACTCATGGATTACTAGGATTGCGATGCATGAGTAGTTTCGTCAGTGTGATTGAAGGTAAACCCATGAAAAATCGGCAATTTTTGTCCTTTTTTTTACCGCAAATGTTATACCGAGTCTCCAAACCGCCAAATTCCCTGGAGAGAGACTTCACCTAACTTTCCTCTTTGTTCAGGTTTATTCTAAAAGGGACTTATTATGTTCCCTGGAGAAGATTAAAATTTCTCTGGTCAGTTTTACTCATTTTGAGAGAAATACACATTTTGTCAACTCTCGATCCTCCAGAGCCAATTTCGCGCTATAAATAAAATACCCTGAAGAGAGCTATTATACGTTGCTCAGGTTAGTTTTATGATAAGAGCGATTTATTTCTGATAGGAGGAAAGTTAACAGACGTACTGTAGAATTCAGATTGAAAGAAGAGTACATGGTGGGGTGGGGAGCCTGAGAAAAAAAAAGTTCTTCGGCAACTAAATGGTCTAATTCTACTATGATTTAAATCCACTACCACCTTGCCTGTAACCTTGCGGCTACGAAGTTACCCTGACGAATGTTTAGATGAATAAATTCTGGATGGTTTCCTACTTTTACTTTTTTTTGACGTTGGACTAACGTCTATATCGAAGTTAGGCACCTGAATTTGAAAATCTAGTAATTCAACCAGGGAAAACCAGGGAAAAGTGGTCAGGTTTTGAGCGCTTATATATCAGTCATTTCTTTTCAGAATTTCGAGGTTTTGGCATCAACCGATCAGAAATTCTTTTACGGTTGAATTTATGTAACAAAAATAACCTATTGTTCGAGATACACTATTGAAAAATTGATAAATCACATCGATTGTCTAAATCATACCGAGCAACCAATCACCACCTCTCTTCACAAGCACAGTCGACACTAACGGATACAACCGATCTGACTTTGTAAACAGTCTCGCAGCTTTCAACCAATAGCGAGCTCGCTTTCGGTAGTTGCAACAGGTGTTTCAACACCGTTTTATAATGCTTCTTTTATCATTACCACTGAACAGATTCTAAACACCAATGGCTTGATTGATAGGGGAAATATTGCGCAAGATTGTCATATAATGATTTAAATATGTTTTCGATACTAAACTAGTTAAAAGTTGTGTTAAAAGTCGTGCACATTCAACCAATCACAAGCTCGCTTCTCCTTTGCTCGCGGATGGATTTTTGCTTTGGGCTATAGCCTGCGTCGTCTCATAGCAGTCATAAGTTAACAAGTGGAAGGCCACTAGAACGGTCCTGATTAATTAGCAGAGGTGACTGATTCCAGTGGCGGAACTGAGCTGCAGCAGAACCAGAGCGGTGGTATCAGGCAGCAGCGGCGGAGGTAGTGGGCAGCTGCATTTCTTCATTCAGTTCGGTTCCCCTTCGATCTGAGTTGGACCCCACCAGCGGTAATCCAATTCAGATATCCTTGGGTAAAAACAGCCAGAAACTGCACGAGCCAGCACCGCCACTAGGAAAGCTACCTCCATTTAGTGTGTGTGCAGTGTGCACATATAGCGTATGTGCATCTGCATAGCTATGACATTTGCGATAATAGTGATGATAGCTAACCAACCCATGTGTATTGATAGCTAGAGCTGTTGCTAGCTATAGTGTGTGTAAGGCAGGTATTAGACGAAGAAAATATTTGCTTTTTTTGGTACGGATTTTATTTTGTGTAAATAAAATTCGTACCAAAAATAGCAAATGTTTGCTTCGTCTAATACCTGCTTAAGACATAGCATGTGTAGCATATTATGGCTATTGCGTGTATATCCAGCGTGTGTACGGATAGTTATAGCGTGTCTGTGGATAGCGTGTGTAATGATTAGTTATTGCGTTTGTATGGATAGTAATAGCGCATGGTTGGATAGCTCATGCGTATGTATAGATAGTTGTATCGGATATATGGATAGGAATAGCGTGTGTATAGATAGCTTTAGCATGTGTGTATTAAAAACTACAGTTTTTACGTGTGTATAGATAGTTATAGAATGTGTGTGGATAACTATAGCGGGTGTTTATCGAAGATTATTATTGTTATTAAAAATATCGTCATAACGAACACAGTTGTGAATTTGATTTAACAGCAGCGATTTTAACTTCTTCACCCAGTCTTAATTCATCGAGGAAAAATTACTGCCTATGAATGATCAACACTTATTTACTAGAAATTTCATTTAGATCAAAACAGGTTCTTTTGAGTATCATAAATTATTGGTAAAGAGAGTTGCAAGTTTTCTCAATGAGCATTCATTAAATTTTCGTTTTTGTTTCTCGGTGCGCGGTTTTGATTTTGTTTCTCACACACAGAGAAAGAAACAAACTTGTCGCTATCGTGAAAAATTACAAAACAATTAGAAATGCTCTGAATCACAATTGAAGAAGTTAAGATATTTTCCTGTCACTCGCCAAAACCTTGATAACAACTACCGAAAAACGTGTAGTTGAGCTCTAGCTATATAAGGTTATTGAAATAAACGTATTTTTTTAATACATGAAGCTATATGCTGGGCTGGAGCTAACCTAGCATGAGTTTTATCGACTTAACCCTTAAATGCGCAATGTTGTTTTAAAACAACACTACTAAAAACGTTTTAAAGTATACGTATTGTAGTATTTTTTAGAAATAATTGAATAAGATTCCCGACTGGTGCTGACTGTCTTTGAAAAAAAATTTTAAAATAAGGTTAGTGGTTAGTGAAAATGTTTGAATTATCAGTAATTATACTAACAAAAGGTCAATTTTAAAGATACTGTTAAAAAAAGTAATTGTTTCGACTTTATTCTGCGATAAAGTCACAGTGTTGTTTAAAAACAACATGATAATATTTGCACATTAAAAAGTAAATCTATCAATTTTTTTATGCATATTTGTTAGTTTAAGAGCAGTTACAAAGATTTTATGTATTTAGATGATCATTTAAGGGTTAATCTATCATTTAAGGGTTAATGTCAAACAATTTTTAAATTCAAAATTTTCGTTTGAATCGTTCTGGGCTCCAATTTCAGATAGTTTCGTTAAGTTTGCTTTTTGCTTAGATAGGAAAATTTTACCAATTCGCTCAATTAAATGATTGTCTTGGTAGTGCAGCTACGAACAAAGGTTTGATTCGAATATGTATGAAATGACAGCGATTAAATAAAAGATATCCATTCTTTTAGTATATATTATTATTTATAACGTTTTAACGTTTCAGCATTCAGAAATGCGCTGTTAGATAAAATTGCAGCAAATACTAGAGTTGCAATTCTCTCTATTATTTGTTTTAATGGAATATAAGAATACCGCAGTCCAACGTCATGCGGTCGTGTCTTGAATACCACCCTCCTACTTTTTGTTTTTACATTTCACGCATTTGAAGTTTTTGGCATGAAAAATTAATTAGAAGGTTGAATTTTCGGTACTGATTGTGCGAAGAGATTTTATACAATTGAATCCAATTTCGAGCTTTTTTTTTTCAAGTGGAAATGGTTTCAGAAAAAAATTCATTGGGTTAGACTATGATTGGATTACTGTTTAATGATAGATCGGTTTTTTTAATGAGGACATGTTTGAGAAAATTTGTCTGCATTGTTAGGTAATTTGTATTATTTAAAAAAATCGATTTTTGCCTTCAATAAAATAAAGATTTTTGACTATGTCAAGACAATCCACAGATGAAAAATCATGACAAAGTTTGGTAAACTTATTTGTATTAAGAACTAATTTGAAAACTATATATTAATTTTCACACCAATAAAACATTGTTCCATGAAAAGGATAAAAACTCTTGCTTTAGGAAATGTTTTATCGATATTTACTAGGTCCCAATCCATCATTACCAGATTTACTCTATTGCTAAATGGCAATAGTTATCGTTAATGATACCATTTTGTAATCCTATTACTATGAGGCTATAATCGATTCGATTACAGGTCGAACTCGATTATAGTGAGCATTAATGGTTTTCAGTTTGTCATCAATCATTTAGACATAATACTGAATTCATTTGGTCTTAATGTATGAATGAGGGGAAAAGACTAGCAGTGGAAATTTTTCGAAAAGGAATTATTAATTCTTTATTAAATATTTATGAAAAATATGTTATTTTGAGACATCCGAGGCATACCCGAGGATTTATTTTCGACAAACTTTAATAATAAAAATTTTCAGCCAAAACAACTTATGTTTATTTTTTTTTTGCTGAATTATTTTTATACGTAACTTTTATAACGACAACTTTCCTTGTGGCGTGATTCGTGATCAGAAATTAAATTCTTATTTGAAAGAATAATCTCGTTTCTAAATTCACTTTTTACTTTGAATGAAACAAATTATATTCAAAGGGAAATCACAGACCTTCGCACCATTCATTTAAATCAAAAATAGTCGAGACGAACCGATTTGCTATTTTTGTTGAAAATGCTCGACAGCCAAAGAAGAACACGAAAAAATCAATAGTAATTATAGAAAAGTTTGCTTCTGAACGTTTAAGGCGACATGTTTTAAGCTTGTTTTAGAGAGAACAGATTTGCCTCAAAAACGACTAATATGTAGCTAATGTTACTTCGTTCTTATTACAATTTAAAACGCAATAGCAAAGAGTTACAAAAATGTCGGAATTAAGTTGTTAACTACATTAGAGCTAAAATTTTATTTGGTTTTATTTAAAACTCTTCATGAGAATGAAAAAATAACAGAAACATTTAGTTAATCTGTGCTCTGTTCTGTAGAATCGAAGCCCAATTGCATATCAATCGGCGCGAAGTTAATAAATAATGCATATTTTCTCCCAGACGGATACCTGGGAATCAGCCGCAAACATTTGTTTTGTTTGCCTTTTTTAGGTCCGCCGCAGCTGTAGTCCTAACGCTTGTAGATCTCAATCTGTGTACAGACTGTTTGTTTGGCAACAGTTCAGAATATGGTCGCGGAAAAAAGTTGGCTGAAACGTGCGCTTTGTAATAGTTGTGTATCGTTAGAGTTCGTGTCTATTTAGAAATGAAAGCTTTATATTCGAGTTTCCTGCAAGAATTTTATCAATAGTTAGACGTGCTTTTAGTGTATACACACGTGGGCAATTGATTATGGAATTCCCCTTTTTTAAATCATCCAATTGAAACTCTTTCAATCCTAAATGTTGCGAATCAATATTTGCCAAAAAAATATCTTGGAATCTAATAGCTTAGAAAGCAATACAATTTTTCATCCAATATCATTCGTGTCGAATGTAGTAAAGAAGGTCAAAACTAACCTTTCGCAAATAAACGGCTCCCACTTCCTACTATCAGTTACCGTTCGATGATTTCTGCCTTGCCTGCTAGCAAACACCTATTACGACTTATTGTTCACGCTTTATTAATTATTCTAGGATGCTTCACCCGATGCCGAATCAGGCGTACCTAGCGTCATTCTAGTCCGCCGAGGTCGTCGTACTGTGTCACCCGTTGTCTCCTATATACTATTTCTGATTGCGACGCTAATTACAACCCTCGGAATTTGCATCGGTGTGTTTTATTATCACCAACAGTGGCACTCGCGCGGCCAATTGCGGTTCCATGGTTTCTGCCAGATTCCGTACGATTCGTCCAATGTCAACGACAACAACATGGTTTACATGAACTCGATGCTTCGTGACGACAGCGATGATGGCATAACACGACTAAACTCTGCACTGCATCGATTCGGTCGCATCGAGGATCTCTTTAAACCATTCCAGAATGAGATGAACGAAATGGAGTCACGAATGGAAGAAACCGAAAAGGAAGTTAGCGATCAGTTCTTCAAGGAAGAATTCGAGCTGGGTCTGTCTGATGATGAAAACTACTCGAAAATTGACGTGCCGGTGTTCCGTGGTCAACGACAGGGCCGTTTCCTGCACGACTTCCATTACAATCAGTCCGGCATTATCGATAAGGACAACGGCCGTTGTTTCTTGATGCCACTAGATCGCGAAACAGTGCTACCACCGAAATCACTTCGCGATTTGATCGAAAAAATGTGGAATGGATACTACAACATCAATACGAACACGATCCGTAAGAACATGCGCGTTATTACCCCCGAGTTGAAGGAATTGGACGATGTTTCGCCCAGGATCACAAAGGAGTGTGAAGACATGAAGATCTATCGATTGGAGAAGCTTGTTTCTGGAGGTAAGTTTCCTTGGTTTGCCAAAATAACATCGTGTTCATTTTTTTGTAGCTCGCTCTTGGTAACAAAAATCATTGTATTCCCTCTCCTTTTCAGTTTTCAAACGATCCGCAGATCTTCACGAGCATGCCAAATTCGCTGAATTTGGCGGCAACTACATCTCTGTGATCGATATTCAAAACATGGAGGATATTGTTTAATACAGCAGAATAACAGAAAGCTAACTTATTCTGAATCAAGAGAGTAAGTAAAATTTAACGTAGTAGAGTAAAAATAACACCCAGGAAAATAGCAAGAAATAGCCGATTCAGCTTGCGGAATTTCCCTCGGGAAACCGTTGCCCGTGTACAGTCATTACTGGATTTCATGTTACAGGCCCGATTCAGAGAATTGATTTCCTGATGAAAAACTACAAAATTGGTGCGTTTACGTTATATAGAAAGCCAATGCGCTGGAACTTACCATGTTATGATTGAAAAAGACAAATTAGGTTACTATAGATCGCATCCTCTAAATTGTAGCAGACGTGTAAACCTATATTTTGATGCTGGAAAATTTATTTTACCAAAACACCATTGAGGGTCAGGTGTTGAACATTCAAAGAGGAATGTTAGCACGCGATAGTTTTATATATAAATATAAAAAAAGAATACATTTCAAATATTAACCATATTTATAACCAACACCCCTTGTCAATCTCTGAATGTAGCTTTCGTGAAGCATTTTTGGTTCACTTCAACAATTCTGCAGTCAATCATGTGATACCAATTTTTTTCAGATTAGTTTATATTTTGTCGATTGCAAATCAAAATAGAATGGTGATGCTGCTAAAGTCCAACTGCTTTTAAGTTTTATCAGACGTTAAAAATGAGTAAACAACCGTTACCGTTTCTTTCAAAAAAAGCAACAACAAATAACTGAGCTAGAACAGTGTGCTATTCCTGAAAATTTGTAATTTGATCAGTAACTCTATAAGATATAAGTAAAATAATTTATCGTAGTTACGAGCCGTTTACGAACAGATTTAGACCACATTCGGGTGGCTGCATTGGGACGGGGTCTTGTTCTGGCTTTCTGATTTTACTGTACGAATACAGAATCTGTAATTGTTCAAGGCACGAAACGAAAGTGAGTGTAATAATCCCTGTACATTTGGGTACGCAACAATGTAGTACCATCACAATAATTGAATTGCAGTTTACATTGAAGTATTCAAATAAAGATTTACTATAAACTAAGGCGTGTATTTTGTTTTAAGTTAAGATTTCGTGTGTCACACTGTCATTCTGTTTATGAGATGAGGAACGTCGGTTGGTTGACTTCTTTGAACGGTTTTTTTTATAAATAGTAAAAGTTTAGAAGAAAAAACATTGAATCCAGATAGCATTGACGAACCCTTATTCAGTTCTTGCGTTATCAACTGATCCGCTTACGGATGTTTGTAACATCGAGAAGTCGATTTTAAGAATTTAGACAAAGCCTACTAAAGAGCATCTGAACTTTGTTGAACATTGAGGATATTCAACGATTATATTACTGCAGGAAACCGTTCTATTCATTACTAAAACATAGCAACCGCGTAAATCAATGGTTGTTATTTTGACGTTTTCGCAAACGCAATATTTTAAATTATTTTGTTGGCGCTTGTGGGTAGTTAAGTTTACTTGTACCTAATTGTGATGAATGTTGTAAACGAAAGTAAGTACCTACACAAGAAACCTTTATTTTGCGCATTTACCGTAAGGCGCTCTGACTCTGTGCGGCTCGTAATTTTGCACACTTCGTATTAAAATGCTTAAAATACCAAAAAAAGCAGATTTAAAAAAATTATGTTCGGAAGTGATTTCCTATATATTATCTGGTAACTTTCTGCTTATGTTTCCTTTTTTACTAAACGGCATCAACATTTTGATACGAGCCGCGCAGAATTAGAGCGCCTCACGGTATTTAATCTAGCGACTTTATAAACATTCGAAACCTATCATGTAAATAACGTTTTGTTTTATATTTTTTTCAAGTTTCTTATATCACAGTTGAACCGAGCTAAGGTAATATTAAGAATATAACGTAAAACATTTGTTTGTTTAAAAAAGACGTTTCGAACGTATTTGCTGATTTTGTTGTTGATTATTTGTAACATTTTTTATTGGTAATAGGTACTATATCGATTTCATTAACGATAAAATTCAGAGTAATTTTTTTTTTTTACTGCATACCTAATGATTGGAAGCTCCAATCTGTAAAAGAAATTCACAGGTATTTACAGACAATCCAGCTGGTCTCGAGGTACGATGCTGGCCTAACAAGCGAGTTCGAGTCCCGGCTCGAGAGAGACTGTTAGTGTCAGTAGGATCGTAGCGCCTAGCTCCGCAATTGTTCTGTACACTTAACAGTCGGTCGCGATGTCTGTGTATAGTAAAACAGAAGGTCAAGTTCCGATACGGAATGTGGCACCAAGGCTTTGCTTTGCTTATTTACAGACCACAATTTGTAAAAAACTCAAAAATTCACTAAACTACAGGATCGACTTGCTTTGAGAATGTTGATCGACACATTATGCTGACATTGTCGAATAATTTCTCCGAGTTGGTAATTTTACCGAGATAAATAAGCGTACATTATCCATTTTCTCACTACTACTTTCTGTTAATAAAAATATGGTAGATCATCTATGTTCTCATTCCATACTGTGCAGTTCTTCAAAAAAAAAACACTTTTTCATGCTGCGCGTACTACACCTGTACTTTAAGTCCCTCTCTTCAATTAAGCCTTCGAACGACAGCTCATTTACTTCCCATTGTGCTCAATTGTGCAGTTGTAAGCGACAATAAAATTGCTTATTTTAATAATTTCCACAATTTGCCGTTTTATAGCTCTCTTGATTGCATATTCTGTTCATAGTGTGAAACTAAACGAGCGTCGCTGCAATACTTGTCGGTTTTCATAGCAATGGAGTATGATACATGGCAACATTACAGGTTTATTTGGTAAGGACGAAATGAAATCGTTACCAAAGTTGAAGTGCAATAAATAATCAGACTGTGATGAGGTCTTTCGGATTAAATTCCCCATTACCCTAGCGAACGGCGTAAGAGTTCAACAAACTTTATTTGTGAATAGAATTGATTGCAACAGTAGTATCTCGTTGATATAATTGTCCCTAAAATTTATATCTAATTAGACTCATCCGGTAACTAAATACTTAGCGATGAATAACCATCATTTCAAATGATTATTAGGAGTTGGTCGCACGTGTCACAAGCAGCATTAGGCTTACCTAAATCCGTTGCCCGTTGTTCACGTTTGTCACCGTTCAACCAGCGAATAGTTCTAAAGATAAATCTAACTAATTGAATCTTGCTTTGGATCGCGTATTACAATTTGCTCTCTTCCTCTTCATTCGAGAAACCCGCGCTCACTTATGATGCTAATCAGTCTTGTTCTGAGGGGTGTTTAAAGCTACACTACTATATTGGTTTCTTTTCTGTTGCTGGTGCTTCACAACTGCTTGCTCGAATGCTCGGTAACTAATTGTTAACATGTTATGTTTTGCTTTCCGCAACATGAGGTAAACTACAGCAGATCAATCAGATCAAACTATCTTATCTAACGTGGCACGCTCACACATCCGCAAACAGACTTTTAATATTATGAATGAAGAACAAAAAAACGAATAAATCTTAGTTGAGAGCTATTATTTGCCACACAGTAGAGGCCGACTAGCTTATTGAATCTCGTACACGCGAATAGATTTCGTCGCATTGGTTAGATTTTTATTATTAAATATGTATTAATATTAAATTTTAGCAGAGACTGTCATTAGGGTAAGGCAGGAGCAGCCTAAAGCTAGTAATGAAAACTGGTAAATTTGATAGAGGAAGTAGTTTTAAATTTTAGATCGGATGACTAACTTTTCGAATGCATGTTTACCAGCAATTAACTCTTTTTTATCTATAGATAACCTGTTCACTGTTGTGGCATTAAGAACTAGAGACCCGTTCCATTTGTGGGTAGCCTATCTGTCGTCAGCCAAATTCTTTAAACTTGCTTTGTCATTCATAGTGATCGGAGAAATAGGATTGAGAGAAAAATGTGTGTAATGATTCTCCTATTCTCTCGGACGGTGTAATATTTGTACTATTGTATGTTTTTGTTGCATTTTCCTTTATCCTTTGCTAGTTAGTATTCCTTCTACTATGAAAAAATAGTATGATTTAACATAATATGCACTGTTTCGATTAGATCGATAAAATATATTTTACTTCCTAGTACAAAATTCTGAGGTAATACAATTATTCGGAAGCGAATGTAGTCTTTTCAAGCACAGCAAGAGTTCTTCCGTTCGTACTTTTTCTTGATCGACTTTGGTTTTAGTAGCGTTTTTTCCTGCATGCCTTTCGGTCGTTTCATGCTATAATACACTAGTGCTGGTGCTGCGGTTGCCAATAGTGACAGAACCGTTAGCGTGGGTTATCAGTACTGGGGCTCGGTTCTTGCCAAAGCCAAACATGGGCACATATCGCAACAGGCTATTATTGCTTTTCGATATTTCCGAGTCCCGTTGCAGCAGTGGCTCGACTGGATTGTAAACGTTTTGACCGGCCTGGCCATTGGCACTACAGTCGGCAGCCGGCCGGGTGGGACTTTCACACACTCGGAACTCGGTTGCTACGTTTAAATCGTTCAGATTGATTCCCGGACGCATGTTCATTCCTATATATCCGCTTGAAGTTTGATTCAGATCATTCATGTGCGTAGTTCCAACCAGAAGAGCAGCTGACGGTTCTTCTTTACGTTTTCTTAGTCCCGGAGGCAGCTCGAACTGGTCACTGTCAGTTTCGTTCATCTGAACTGACGCTAACGGTACATCCAGACATGGATTCAGCAGTCTGGGGTAGTTGGAAATGAACTCGGCCACTTCGGATGCAGTCGGTCGCTTTTTATAATCGGTGTTCCAGCATGCTTTCATGAGGCCTTCCAGCTGTGGTTTAACTCCAGCAGGTGTGGTTAGACAATTTCCTTTTATGAGATGTTCCAGCACTTGATTGTTAGTCATGCCTTGAAAAGGAAACGATCCGAATGTGATGATTTCGTACAGCAGAACCGCATAGGACCAAACATCGGAGGCTGGAGTGAAAACTCCCAGAGCTAGTGATTCTGGAGCCATCCAGCGAACTGGAAGCATTCCCTTTCGGTTGAAACGGTAATAGTCATTCTCGAAGGTCGGTCGGGCCATGCCGAAGTCACCGAGTTTCACCATTCGCTGGGCATTTACCATGCAATTCCGGCAGGCTATATCTCTGTGGACATATTTTTGCTCTGCCAGATAGGAAAGTGCACGAGAAACATCCAGTGCCATCATTGTTAGTCGTTTGGAAGAAATATCAGACTCTTCCGAATGCTTAGCATTCACCAGATGACGACGTGCTAGCAAAAACGTTTTCAGATCACCGTACAGCATGAATTCCATAACGGTATAAACCGGTTCACTTTGCAGGCACACTCCCAGTAATTTTACAATGTTACTGTGATCGAATCGTTTCATAGCTTCGGCCTCTGA
Organism: Wyeomyia smithii; assembly: GCF_029784165.1. Taxonomy (NCBI): domain Eukaryota; kingdom Metazoa; phylum Arthropoda; class Insecta; order Diptera; family Culicidae; genus Wyeomyia; species Wyeomyia smithii. Next base: position 66,989,320 of record NC_073696.1, read on the forward strand.
CAAAAAGTCAACCTTATCCTCAGTAGTTGAGCCAATCTTCAGTGTTTTCACTGCAACAGCAGTCCAAGCGTCTCCATCAATTTGCGCCTCACCTCCATACACAGTTCCGAAAGCACCTTCGCCCAAGCGCCGGTTGATAACAACCCGATCCTTTGGAATTTCCCATTTGTCCAGTGTGTTCAGTGGAATCGATGTCGGTGACAGCAAATCGATGCCAAACTTTTGCAAATACTTAGCGGAGCTTTTCATTTTCTGATCGTACCGTATCTGGAAAAAGCAAAACGATGCCAGGGAAATCAGCGCAATAACCAGCACACACATGAATCCCGTGAAGATCAGTACCGCCCCGTCACAATCGGTTCCGAAAACCTTTGCCAAACCACCTAAATTACAGTCAAGTGCCCCATCATCGGGTGGTTTGCCGTCCCGAGTAAACCACACAATCGCAGACTTGTTCAGCGTCAGTGTTCCGCCAACCAACTGATAGTTACTTTCGGAAATGTTCGGCGTAAACTGTCCCACAATGTTCGGCGTTCCGTTGATCCACTGCAATACATTGATAATGGCATACCGAGATCCCTCATCGCCGAATCGAATACGACCGGATACTCCCTGAAAATCGGTCGCCCGTATGACCTCCATTAGCCGGTTAGTCGTTTTGATCGAATGCAAATCACTCAGATAGGAAGGATCCTCCTTGATGAGTTTATCCAAAGCCAGCGCGTACACCCAAACCGCATCGTACGCGTACCCGGCGTAATCCGACTGGACCAAATTGTGCTGCTGCAGGACATTCCGGTACTGAGCCTTCCAGTCGCCGACGGTCATATTGCTCACGTCCAGTGCGTTCTGATCGTTGGCAAACGGAGCGTGCGAGAGTGAAAAGTGTCCGTTGATTGCTTTGAGCATCTCGTGCCGGGTACACTTGGCTTGCAGTCGACTCGAATCGTTCTGCGTTTGGTTCCACTGGTTCGACAGCCAGACCGGTAGAAACCACACGTAACCATTCTCCGCCGTCATCTGAAAGAAGAGGAAAAAAAAAAACGGGGAATGAATACGTAATTGTAGTAGCAATGTATGACCTTTCGTTGGAACTTTGTTGTGACTAAGCAGCAGTGAATTCGTGTTGATAGTTTGTGGGTTAAGGTAAACTTTGATTATGACATTATGATTACTTCTTCGTGGTTAAAGCAATCGTTAGTTCGTTCAAATAGTGCTGAAACATAAATTAACTGAGTTTGACTTCAAATAGTAATAAAATGAATATGCGTTTCAGATATAAAAAATTGTCTTGAAATTTCAAACAAATAATAATTCCCTTGAAACAAAAAAAAATACACTGTATTTTGTTTGGAAGGCCAAACTACTATCTACAACGTTGTCGAAGCCATCACACCAATCGAAAAACCCGTTTTGGTTCTAAACACGTTTTTAAACATCAACACGATTTTTACACAAACCCTTTTCACAAATTAGTTGTGATTAAAGAAAATACTAATATACTAATAGCGTAAAATAACGTATGTAGCCATCATTTGTGCAGAGTTTCAGTCAAACAAAAAATAATGATTCAAAACAACATTAAATTGCCATATTTTGCTCAGAGATAGCTTTTGATGATTTTCCGTCGAAATGCAGAACACGTCAAGATCTGGTGTTATCTGAAAAAACGAAAAAACCGACTTTCTGGGACTTAGAGATTTTTGAGCTGGGAAACGATCTCATTTCACTTGTCCTATTCTCAATATCACTTCACTGTCAATCTCACTACACGGAGGTGATTTTTGTCACCTCACTTGAGGTGGAATCGGAAATAGGTCTAAAAAGGGAAGTGAGCGTGAGAGTGAAATATATTTCACCGTGAAGTGAGTCCCGTAATAAGCACCCTATCCCCGATTCCACATCAAGTGAGGTGACATAAATCACCTCCGTGAAGTGAGATTGACAGTGAAGTGAAAAAGAGAATAGGACAAGTGAAATCAGATTGTTTCCCAGCTGAAAAATGTCTAAGTCCCAAAAAGTCGTTTTTTCCCGTTTTTTTAGATAACGGTGCTTATTACGGGAGTCACTTCACGGTGAAATCAAAGTGAAGTGAACAAAATCCTATTACGGGACTCACGTAAGTGAGAAAAACGTCGCGAAGTGACATCTGCCGTGGAATCTGGGTTATTATGAGTGTCATATCAGTGAAGTGAGAACGGAAAAAGCGACGTTTCGCGTGGAATTATTTCACGACCATTTTGAACGGTGAAATGATTCCACGAAGATGCCATAAGTCTTAAAGTTGATTGATTTTTGATCTAATGGTAAATATTGGATTTTTTCTTCAGTAACGAAACGAATCAGAATTTGTTCCGTGCCTTAAAGCGGTCAAATTATCATTTTTTTTTGCCCGATGAAAAAAATGCAAACTAGTTCAGGAAATTTTCGATACCGAAAAAAACATTTTTTTTTATGCCGAATGTCTTAGAAATGCAGAACATGTCAAGATCTGGTGTTATCTAAAAAAACGGGAAAAAACGACTTTCTGGGACTTAAACATTTTTGAGCTGGGAAACAATCTCATTTCACTTGTCCTATTCTCAATTTCACTTCACTGTCAATCTCATTTTTGGTGATTTTTGTCACCTCACTTGAGGTGGAATCGGGAATAGGTCTAAAAAAGTGAAGTGAGCGTGAGAGTGAAATCTATTTCACCGTGAAGTGACTCCCGTAATAAGCACCAACACCAGATCTTGACGTGTTCTGCATTTCTAAAACATTCGGCATAATAAAAAAATGTTTTTTTCGGTATCGAAAATTTCCTGAACTAGTTTGCTTTTTTTTCATCGGGCAAAAAAATGAAAATTTGACCGCTTTAAGGCACGGATCAAATTCTGACTCGCTTCGTTACTGAAGAATAAATCCAATATTTACCATTAGATCACAAATCAATAAACTTCAAGACTTATGGCATCTTCGTGGAATCATTTCACCGTTCAAAATGGTCGTGAAATAATTCCACGCGAAACGTCGCTTTTTCCGTTCTCACTTCACTGATATGACACTCATAATAACCCAGATAGCCTCCCCAGCTGGTCTCGAGGTACGATGGTGGCCTAACAAGTCAGTTGTCGTAGGTTCGAGTCTCGGCTCGGGAGAGACTGTTAGTGTCAGTAGGATCGTAGCGCTAGCCCCGCAATTGTCCTGTACACTCAACAGTTGGCTGCGAAGTCTGTGTATAGTAAACAGAAGGTCAAGTTCCGAATCGGAATGTAGCACCAAGATTTTGTTTTTAATAACCCAGATTCCACGGCAGATGTCACTTTGCGACGTTTTTCTCACTTACGTGAGTCCCGTAATAGGATTTTGTTCACTTTACTCTGATTTCACCATGGAGTGACTCCCGTAATAAGCACCATTAGCTTAACTGGACTGGACTTTCCATTAAAGAAATATAAAAACATTAAATTAATTAAAAAAGTTATGGCTATTCGGTCTAGATCCGCCACTGTTGTTTTGGCAATCACCGATGCCCGGGGAGACCAGTATGGTTTAAATGGGGTTTGTCAATGGTAACGGTGCTTATTACGGGAGTCACTTCACGGTGAAATATATTTCACTCTCACGCTCACTTCACTTTTTTAGACCTATTCCCGATTCCACCTCAAGTGAGGTGACAAAAATCACCTCCGTGGGGTGAGATTGACAGTGAAGTGAAATTGAGAATAGGACAAGTGAAATGAGATTTTTTCCCAGTTTAAAAATCTCTAAGTCTCAGAAAGTCGTTTTCGACGTTAACTAACGTCTATATCGAAGTTAGGCACCTGAATTTGAAAATCTAGTAATTCAACCAGGGAAAACCAGGGAAAAGTGGTCAGGTTTTGAGCGCTTATTCTTCAGTCATTTATAATCAGGTTTTTGAGGTTTTGGTATCAACCGATCAGAAATTCTTTTACGGTTTAATTTACGTAACAAAAACAAACTATTGTTTGAGATACACTATTGCAAGATTGGTAATTAATATCGATTGTCCAAATCATAGCGCGCAGCCAATCACTACCCCTTTTCCCAAGCACAGTCGACACTAACGGATACAATCGATCTGACTTTGTTGTTATTGTCGTTGTCACTTTCTGTTTCCGATGCTTATTTACGCTCCTTGTCATTTCATTAGCTACTTAGCCCCTCCTTATTTCTTACTAACTGACGAAGCCTTGGTATAAAGGTACCGTTCGAACATTTCACCCCATCAGTTAAGTTTACTAACAGCAGGCAGCAGCAGCGGACATCAACACCGATGGCAGTAGGCGAAGTGGATCAGCAGCGGGCAATAGCGGCGGTGGTAGTGGTTGGCTGCAGTTCTTACCTCTTTCAGTTCGGCTTCCCTTCGTTCTGAGTTGGACCACCAGTAATCCAATTCAGATATCGTTGGGTGAATACAACCCAAAACCGAAAGAGACTCGCACCGCCAGGTGGTTTGAGATGCCATCATCATCCAGCGTATGTGTATATATGCATGTGCACATAACGTGTGTGAATATCTGTAGCGTGTGTCCCTAATATATAAGGTGTGTGGATTGCTATATAGCGTGTGTGTATGTTTATGGCGTGTATGCATGTTTGTAGCGCGCGTGTGCATGTTTATAGCGCGTGTGGCCAGTGATGCCACATATACAGATTTATCTGCATTTATACAGATTTTTTGCGTATTTTTCATACAGAAATCTGCATATACAGATTACAGATTTTCTGGAAATAATACAGATTTATACAGTTTTTTTTTTGGTTTTCATGGGTTCATAAATTAAACTTCTTTATATAATTGAAAAATATAAATTACCTCAAACGCGGTGGAACGTGTCAGAGGTTTTATTATATTCATCCAGTACATATGCAGATTTTATTTTACAGATTTCTTCAAATTTTACCATGGTGATAAGATTTTTTGAGCTCCAAAATACAGATGAAAATGTGGCATCACTGCGTATGGCACCGCCACCGGCACCGCCAGATTTGAGAAGCCACCATCATCCAGCGTATGTCTTTGAGCTATAGAAGAGACTGTTTCTCCTCAAGCAAAGCAGAGGGACGAATGACCGTTTGGGGTTAAAGTCCCTTAAAAAAAATCAATCAATCAAACCCCATCAGTTTCATTACTAAACCGTACCGGTTACATACGGACGCTAGGTGTTAGCAACTGAAAGGAGGAAAGACAAAATAGTACCGTTCATCTCGGGCAGATTTCACCCGTAATGCTGGTGGCTGTTAGTAGTACATGGCTACTGCAAAATACTGAAATGTCTGGAATTCTGGACGGACTAACCAGTAAACAAGAATAATCGGCACCTGGTAACAATTCAAAACCCGTTTGAGAGAGCATAAACATGCGGTTAGAAACAATAAGATCAACGTTTCAAGTGAAGCCGCACACACGTCCAATCTACACCATGATATCGACTGGGAGAGTGCGAAGCTAATTAAAACCGTCCAGAAGGTTTCTCTGCTGAATGCATGGGAATCAATGTACATTTCTAACGCGGAGGAGCCTTCAACCTAGCTAGAAAGAGAGTACGGAGCTCCCCATCTCTCTGAGACTGGGAAGCTGTAGCAAAAAACATTTGTTATCAGTTGGACATCGGGCCTCGTCCTGTAGATGAGTATAAAAATGCTCGAAACCGGTCGACTCTAAAAAGGTAAATTTTATAATTTATCCTTAATATTAAGCAAGAGCAATAAGTGTTGTTGTCTGGTCCCGTTTACGTGTCCGTTCTATCAGTGTTGTATTGTGAAGCTCTTACGTTAGCACTGCTCATATGAATACTAGTGGTACCTTTTGGTGACTCTAAGTTTTGTAATAGAAGCGTTGCAATTCCCTCTCCTATTTGTTTTAATGGAATATAAGAATACGGTAGTCAACGTCATGCGGTCGTGTCTTGAATACCACCCTCCTACTATTTTCGTTTTTTTTTTTAGATAACACCAGATCTTGACGTGTTCTGTATTCCTAAGACATTCGGCATCAAAAAAAATGTTTTTTCGGTATCGAACATTTCCTGAACTAGTTTGCATTTTTTTCATCGAACAAAAAAATTAAAATTTTACCGCTTTAAGGCACGGATCAAATTCGGTTTCGTTTCGTTACTAAAGAATAAATCCAATATTTACCATTAGATCACAAATCAATCAACTTTAAGACTTATGGCATCTTCGTGGAATCAATTCACCGTTCAAAATGGTCGTGAAATGATTCCACGCGAAACGTCGCTTTTTCCGTTCTCACTTCACTGATATGACACTCAGAATAACCCAGATTCCGCGGCAGATGTCACTTTGCGACGCTTTTCTCACTTACGTGAGTCCCGTAATAGGATTTTGTTCACTTCACTCTGATTTCACCGTGAAGTGACTCCCGTAATAAGCACCAGTTCTACATCTACATCTACATTTTTTTATATCATGTGTAAAACTACTATGATGTTATTTACACAACTGTTGCTACGAAAGGGTCCTACGTCATACCCATGTTTGGGTTTCATATTCTTGCAGTGCTAAAGTGTAATTTAATAGCAATGGATTAGAAATCTTCCCAGATGGTCTCGAGGTACGACGCTGGCCTAATAAACCAGCCGTCATAGGTTCGAGTCTCGTCTCGGGAGAGACTGTTAAGGTCAGTAGGATCGTAGCGCTAGCCCCGCAATTGTCCTGTACACTAAACAGTCGGCTGCGAAGTCTGTTTATAAATAAATAGAAGGTCAAGTTCCGAATCGGAATACAGCACCAAGGCTTTGCTTTGCTTTTTTCTTTTGGATTAGAAATTAAGTTATTTTCCTGCCAAAAATGAGAAGATTACTAAAATGTGTAATTGTGCAGTCAACTGTTATGGCGTTATTATTAATTGTACTGAAAAAGCCACAGTTTCCATTGCGAAGAAACAGGTGTTGCGAGAAAAGTGATTATAGTTTTGAGCAGTTGAAATGGAAAGTGTTCTTTCCAGCAGTCATTTTTCGAAATCGAAATACGGATGTGCCAAAAGAAACAGGTACCTACTTTGAAAATATGGAATAATATCGTCCAATCATGATTAACATTTTATAGTTATCCCATCACCGAACCGAGCTATCTGTTTTGAAAATTCAAATTCAAATCACACATTACAATTTTCGGTCAATTCCAGTGAAGTTGTCAATTGGCTGCAGAGCCTCGGACAGTTAATGAATTTCACAGAAACTGATACGAAGATACAGAAATTCTAGCACAGAATATTTTCAAGGTAGGAGCCAAAAAATATAGATAAATGCTGCTTAATACAAACGTAATGTCATTGAGGATTGAATTGAAAGTGTAGAGAAAGATGACCAGACCTATTCGATAAATTTGACCGACCAGATTGGAAAAAAATATGTTGGAATAATATCAATGAAATCTAACAGATGGACAACATTTACATGATCATATGCATATGCAAAGATTATTAGATTATTAGAAGATAAAAAAAGAAAATACACCAATACAAAACTCAGAAGAAACAACTTAAAAATGAAAGAAGCCCTACAAAGACAAAAAAAATATTGATATTTCAATGTATTGAACATTAGAAATAAAAAGCTTATTAAAGCTTTTTTGCAAATGAGCAGTTTGGTTTTCGTCATGGGCATTCCACTACTCATCAGTTACTTAGAGTAACAAATATGATTCGAACTAATAAATCTGAAGGCTATGCGACTGAAGCTGCCCTTCTAGATATAGAAAAGGCATTCGACAGTGTTTGGCATAAAGGTTTATTAGCTAAAATGTCAAATTTCAGTTTTCCGCTTTACCTCTCAAAAATGATACAAAGTTATTCAACTGACCGCACTCTCCAGGTTAACTATCTAAATGGTAAATCTAATAGATTGCCTGTTAGAGCTGGTGTGCCTCAGGGGAGTATCTTGAACCCAATCTTATATAACATTTTCACTTCTGATCTTCATGATTTACCACCAGGTTGTGAGAAATCTCTGTTTTGTGACGATACAAGCATTTCCGCAAAAGGGAAAAGCATTCGTGTTATATGCAGTCGGCTACAAAAAAGTTTAGATATATTTTCTTCATACTTGCAGAAATGGAAGATTTCCCCTAATGCTTCTAAAACACAGTCAATTACTTTTCCTCATAAGCCAAGAGTTTCATTACTCAAACCCACCCATAACCACGTTATTAAGATGAACGGTGTGGTCTTAAATTGGTCTGATCAAGTTAAATACTCAGGGCTAATTTATGATGAGAATCTTACTTTCAAAGAGCACATTGAAAATATCCAGTCAAAGTGCAATTAGTATATCAAATTTTTATATATTCTTATCAACAGGAATTCTAGACTTTGTCTCTAGAATAAACTGTTAATTTACAAACAAATTTTTAGGCCAGCAATGTTATTGTTGTTGTGCAACCAGGAAGAAGACACTTCAAAAAATTCAGAATAAACTTTTGAAAATGATTTTGAAGCGTCCTCGCTGGTTTATCACGAACGAGCTACATAGGCTCACTAATGTAGAAACATCAGAAAATATGTCAAGCCAAATTATCAACAAATTCCGACAAAAATCGTTGCAATCCTCAGCTGCAACGACTAGCTCACTTTATAGTCAGTAAGATAGTTTTAAGTTTATTTTAAGTTTTGTTTTATTCCCTTTTTTTCCTTGACAAGTAGGTTTAATAATTTTTCTACAGTTACATTAACTTAACTGCGAAAGCTAAAAACATTCAATAATATAAAAACGCGTACAAATATTGATTGTTGATATGCCACCATTTGTTGCCGAACACACAATATTAATTCTGAATAGATATTAATACATAAATAAATCATTACAAACATGAATTTCAGATGAAAACGGTTGGCTGCGAATCTCAAGTTTCTACATATCAATTACTAGAACACAGGTAGCATCACCAAAAACAACAGGTTATCGACAACAAAGGAATTGGCAAAGAAATAGCGGCAAACCTGCGCTAGAAGAAAAAAATCCTCACGTTCGATTATGCATTCCACTAATAGCAATAGTTTATCATCGTATGCGTGGAACATCGACATGTTCCGATGCTGTTTTGTTGTTGCTGTTCGTTATTGCCAAATGTTTGAGGACTTGCAAAATTCATTCTAAATTTAAAAAATCGACATTTTTTAGAGAATAAGAACTATCCGTGCCACAGTATAAAAAAGTTTACGGCTAGGATTATTATTAGGAGGAACGATTAGTAGGAGTGGAAATTAATGGACTATTTCTATTTCTAGACATTTGATTTGGCAAAGTAGGCTTAGTTTTTATAGATCATGTGTTTGCTTTATTTTCGGACCACGATTTTATTTTAGATTTTCTTTATATCGATTAACTGTTTTAGTACCAGTTGGCGGTATCCAGAGTACCTCCAGTTTAATATTTGCATATATCCACGTACTCATAACAGTGAAAATTTAAAGCAGCATAACATTTCCACTCACTCGTTGGCTGTGATGATTCATACTAACAATTTTAAAACGTAATTGAACGAGTTCCGATTTAAATTTATTGTACGATGCTGACCTAAGAAGTGCTCCGCTTGACATTTTGCATCCTAACATGTTGTGCACTGGAACCCCTTTGCCAAACAGTTGAAACAGCACATGCCGCATTTTACGGTTCATACCTGGCAAAATTTTATATTTGATAACACTCGCATATATCTACATACCGCTCAGGCAGTGTGGTATAAAGCCACTAGGCGCTCTAATAGCCGCCGTGCCACACCGAGCTGAAACGTTTCCAAATGCAAATCTGCGAGCGGTGTAACTACGGAGGAAAGTCTGGGATTATAAAAACATAATCGAGTATTAAGATATGTAAACGCTTGGAGAAATCTTCGCCAAGGTCACGTCTAGGATACTTGTAAATATGCAAAATGTAAGTGTAATTTTTATTATGTTCAATTACGCAGGAAATACTGACTGGCTCCAAACTATGCCTTTATAATTTATAAGGATGTCTTCAGTAGAAACTTAATTTAGAGATGAATACGGGATTTTTTTCAGGCCTGGCTCGAGGCCAAATCGCGGTAGATCGACTCCCGACTTTCGTTAAACTTGTTTAGCTGTAGTATTTTGCATCCATGGGTTAGGTGTGAGCTACCTATCCTCAAATGCAAATGTGAAGTAGCATTAGATATTTTTTTAACTTTGACCGCTTCTCTATACACATTTTAAATGAGTTAAGCATTGTCTAGTAAATCGTTTCTGATGAAAATTTGGTCGGAGTTTCACATCATTTATTAGCTGAAAAAGAGGAGTGGTTTATGATTATTTTCATTTTTTATCCATCAGGCACTTTGTGATTCCGGAAATTTCCGACATTTGGACATGCTTGACATTTTTTGTGATTTTGGCATTTCTACCATTTTTGAAATCCTTGACATTTCCGCTTATTTTGGGCTCTCAATAGGGTAAATTCAAGTACAAAAACTTAAATCGATGCAACAGTTTTTGTAAAAAAATCTTCTCAACTAAAAAAGAGAAAGAACACTTTTTTGAAAATACTTATTTTAGTTTACTTAAGAAAACCACCACAAGGGAAATGATAAGATCATAACATTTCATGAATGCACAAATCTGGAATTATGGTATTTACCATGGAAGACCTTCTAAACAGCAAAAGAACGTTGTACAGTATGCAAAAAAGTTTATCCACCCCTCGCTCGCTCTCACCAATTTGTTTTTTTTCTGATAAAAATCCGCTTAATTTAATGAGTGTTCCTTCATGATTTATCATGTTATGGTTTTTTATCACATTGCTAATGAAAACACGGCGCCAGTGGGACGAAATCGAAAATAGTGGGACATCGGAGTTTGTGATGAAGCGCATGGTTTTAGCGTAACGATGTCTTCTATAAAGTTCCTCAGGTTTGTAAGTACTTTATTTGGATGGTGAATTTTTGTTTGAGGGGGGAGTACAGTAAAATAAAAAAAATACTTTTGACGTTGACTAACGTCTATATCGAAGTTAGGCACCCGAATTTGAAAATCTAGTAATTCAACCAGGGAAAAGTGGTCAGGTTTTGAACGCTTATTTTTCAGTCATTTATAATCAGGTTCTCGAGGTTTTGGCATCCATCGATCAAAAATTCTTTTACGGTTAAATTCATGTAACAAAAACAAACTATTGTTTGAGTACACTATTGAAAAATTGGTAATTAATATCGATTGTCTAAATCATACCGCGCAGCCAATCACTACCTCTCTTCCCAAGCACAGTCGACACTAACGGATACAATCGATCTGACTTTGTTTTTATTGTTGTTGTCACTTTCTGTTTTCGATGTTTATTTGCGTTCCTTGTCAATCCATTTTCTACTTAGCCCCTCCTTCTTTCTAACTAACTGACGAAGCCTTGGTATAAAAGGTACCGTTCGAACATTTCACCCCATCAGTTTTAAAACTAAACCTTACCGGTTACATACGGACGCTAGGTATTAGCAGCCGAAAGGAGGAAAGACAAAATAGTACCGGTCATCTCGTGCCGGTTTCACCCGTAATGCTGGTGGCTGTTAGTAGTACATAACTACTGCAAAATACTAAAATGACTGGAATTCTGGACGGACTTACGAGAATAATTGGCAACTGGCACCTTGTGGTGCCTTGAAGTTTTATAATAGAAGCGGTTAATTGAATTTTCTGTTTTGCAAAATGCTGCTGCTAGCGGAAAAAAACCTTGCAAAATTGCATGTTTTTGTTGGTGTTAATATTACGACAGCGGCCGGCGCAGCTTTCAAGAAATTTTTTTCCTTGCCATTTCATCATCTGCTTAGCTCCTCCTTCTTTCTAACTAACTGACGAAGTCTTGGTATAAAAGGTACCGTTCGAACATTTCACCCCATCAGTTTTATTACAAAACCGTACCGGTTACACACGGACGCTAGGTTCTAGCAGCTGAAAGTTAGTAGTACATGGCTACTGCAAAATACTAAAATGACTGGAATTCTGGACGGACTAACCAGTAAACGAGAATAATCGGCAACTGGTACCTTTTGGCGCCTCGAAGTTTTATAATAGAAGCGGTTAATTGAATTTTCTGTTTTACAAAATACTGCTGCTAGCGGAAAAAACCTTGCAAAAATGCATGTTTGTGTTGGTGTTAATTTTACGGCAGCGCTAGGTGTTAGCAGCTGAAAGGAGGAAAAACAAAATAGTTCCGGTCATCTCGTGCCGGTTTCACCCGTTATGCTGGTGGCTGTTAGTAGTACATGGCTACTGCAAAATACTAAAATGGCTGAAATTCTGAACGGACTAACCAGTAAACTAGAATAATCGGCAACTGGCACCTTTTGGTGCCTCGAAGTTTTGTAAAAGAAGCGTTGCAATTCCCTCTACTATTTCTTTCAATGGAATATAAGAATACGGTAGTCAACGTCATGCGGTCGTGTCTTGAATACCACCCTCCTACTATTTTATTTCTCAATTAACTTGTCAACTTTCTTCCGAAACATTGCAGAACTAACTATTTTGAACAAGTTTGGAGAAGATCAAAAAATTGTATCTTTAAGTTGACTAAGTTATGAGATATAAAAGTAAAGCACCCCCTTAAAATGTGTTTTTGCGTAATCACTCTCTGATCTTAAATTTTGCATTATTAAAGTGTTCTTTTAAGTTCAAACTAAGATTATAAGACACATTTTTCTAAAAGAAAGTGTATCGTTATCTCTTAGTTTGAATGAGGTATGTCTGTTTTTGCAATTTTCTGACACAATTTTCACGAAAGCGTATCTTACGGAAAGGCAGATTTTGCCAACTACTTCCAGTTCCATTTTGTTCGGATACTTATTCCCTCCAATTGTGTATGTATATGGTACTGGGAACTCATAATAATTACTTGAAAAAAAAAACTGCAACTTTTTTGGAATTTGAATAATTGCTAATTTTTATTCATCCTCTGAATATTCATATCATCCTACTATATCGTTACAAGAGATGTTCGCTTATTTCAACAGTCGCAACATATCTTCTATAAAGGTTCATGACACCATCAGTCTGTTTGGTGAGTGACACATTCGGTGCATTCCATGCTGACCTTATGCGTTTTGCTCGTGTTGGGGTTGACTACATGGTTTCCGTAAAAAGCTTGGCAGCATTTTTCTTGTTTTCACTACGAGCATTTATTTGAGCAGCAAATGAAAGCTCAGCAGCAGTCCTCCACTATCTGGGATTAGCAACCCACCGTCTCTTACTTCGATCAGTCAGTCTATCAAAAGCTTTTTATCTTCACTTTTTCTGCAAGCCAAGTTATGTTATAATCCGCGAAAAAGGTATAAGTCCGCCTGGATTTGTTAGACGTTTCAACACTTCTCGTAAACTTTTAAGCCCCTCCCTCTCAAATTATCAAGCGTCCATGGCCTACTCATTTACGGGCACCGGTTGTCCTAATTGCAACACATAACATGAAATGATGAGGATTGAAATTTTATCAAACTCCGAAAAAGTTGCAGTTTAATTTCCGAAAAGTAATTATGAATCTCCCTCGATTTCTGTTTGATATATACTGCCCTTCCAAGCATAGTTGTCCCAGCGTGCATAAGGTTTGTGTAGAACATGGGACTATTATGATTGGAACGGCAGTATACACAATAGAATAAGTATCCGCACAAAATTACCATCCAAATAAAGTACTCACAAAACTGAGAATCTTTCTAAAAGACATCGTTGCGCTAAAATCATGCGTTTCGTCACAAACACCGATGTCTCACTATTTTTGATTCCGTGCCAATGTGCGAAGATTTTAACTTTACTTTAGATTTTATGTGATGCAAGACGAAAAAGGTAACAAATTACGCAAAAATGTTTATCCATCCCCAAACGGATATTACGATTCAAGTGTGCTTACCAAAGTTTTAGTGTCTATTCTGCAACTATCTCGAATGTAAATATTGTGTCTGGCTGTCATCTAGTGTTCTGAGCATTTTGAAAAGCACAATTCAAAATTATTGAACATCACAAAACTGGTAAAAGCTAACGTAATATTGCCAATACTGTCCAGCTTTACAAAGATACGGTCGCTAGGATTTTGCAGATGGACAAAAAACGTGGTTCTATCTCACCAGCTGAGAGAGTGGAGTGTCCTTCAAAGGCAACTGGCCGAATTGACAGAGCTATCGTGAAGAAGGCAGAGTGGGAACTATCAGCTCTGAAAATTGCGAAACAAACTGAAAGCGATTTTCCATTCTGACATCACAATCCGTACGAAATCGCCTTCATAAGAAGAGTCTGAAAGGCAGAAGCCATGGTGAATTGAGTCCTGGACCACATTTCATGAACCAGCGGTGACTGGAATAAGGAGATTTGATCAGACGAGCCGAAAGCAATACTTTTTGGGTCTGATGGTATCACAAGAATATGGTGGTGAACCGGTGAAAGTTTAAAAACGGAGTGTTTGTGACCTACAATCGAGTATAGCGGTGCACACTGGTTCAATAAGACAAAAAGTGGAACTACATTCTTTGTATAGCACCTTTCCTCTTCAACTTAGCTTAACGGTTTCTTCGGAACAATTGTTTGTATGAACGGGCCACATGATCTCAAATTGTCAAAAGTTATGTGAAGTTTACTATATTAAAAAAAACTAACATTATTTTGTTAAGAGATAGAGGAATAGTTTGTTCAGCAAAGTTGAAGAAAACTTATATACCTATGAAACTTTGCTGAAGAACAAAATTCCTATCTTCATTTGATATAAAGTTATGAGGTATATTATATGGAAGTTACTTAAAATTTAGTTCTTTGTACTCACTTCTGTTGTTTGCATTTTACTTTTTTTAAATTGTTATGGTACACAATACACACAATACAGACTCTACATCTCCAGGACTTTTGCTTACAAAGTTATATAAGTTATAAAGTTATATGGTTCATTTATTTTTTTCACTAGGGTGGTTCCAAACGCTTGGTAGATTGTCGAGGGTCGGAAATCACAACTCTGAGCGCTTTGAGGCATCTCTAAATCATGTCCAATTGAGCTGAAATTTTGCACAGATCATTTTTTTTGGGTCAGTGAACAAAATGTACATGATTGGTTTTTGATGATTTTTTTTCCTACGGTCATTATCACCCTACTCTGTACTCAATGAAAATACGAATTCTATATGTTCAGCAAAAAATCATATTTCTACACGTTCTAAAGCTTTGTCAAATAAACCATTCACCAGCTAGGATGAAGGTGAAAGCCGCTATGGAATAAAGTTCCACTTTTTGCCCTATTGGACCACTACATAACGCACAGTGGTACAATAAGGCAAAAAGTGGAACTTAATTCCATAGCGCCTTTTACCTTCATCCTAGCTTAATAATGTCTTCGAAACAATTGTTTGTATGAATTACCCGCATAATCGCAAATTGTCAAAAAATAAGGAAAGGTAACTAAGCTAAAAATAAAAGAAAAAACTTTTTTGTGTTAAGAGGTATAGAAATGTTTTATTCAAGAAAATTGTAGAAAACTCAAAATATGAAACTTTGTTGAACAAATAAAAATCCTATCTTTTTTCGGTACAAAGTCATAAAGTATATTACATGGAACTTACTCAAAAGTTTGTTTTTTGTACTTAACTTTTGTTATTAGCATTTTACACGAAAGTGTTGCTCGGAGGAATTGTTAGTGCATACAAAACACACATTTTTACTGAAGACCATATATCTCCAGGACATTTCCTTACAAAGTTATATCGTATTATAGCTTATTTTTTCGATAACTTGAAGAACGTATAGGTTTAAAAGGGGCAGGGGGAATCATGATGTCAATACTTTTCCTTGAACACACGTTTTTGTAGAAGGTCACACATCTCCAGAACTTTTCCTTACAAAGTTATAGCATATTTTGGTTCATTTTTTTCGATAACTTTAAGAACGTATAAAGTAAAAAGGGACAAGTGGAATCATGATGTCAATACTTTTTCTCAAAGTTTAGCTCGAGTGCTCAAAACTGTTAAAAGTTCCATCTGTCCCAATCCACCTTATCTTTATTCTATACGCTGTTAAGGTTATCGAAAAAATACGCTGAAATGTGCTTTAACTTTGTAAAGAAAAGTCCTGGGGATGTGTGGCCTTCAACAAAAACATGTGTCTTGTAGGCCCAAATGCTTCTTTCGAACAACGTTTTCTTTAAAAATGTAACTAACAAAAGTCAAGTACAAAAAACTAACTTTTAAGTAACTTTTATAAAATAAACTCTGTAACTCTGTACTCAATGAAGATAGGGATTTTGTTTGTTCAGAAAAGTTTCATATTCTTGCATGTTCTAAAACTTTGCAAATAAGCCATTCGTCTGTCTCTTCACACAAAAAAGTTAGTATTTTTTATATATGAAAACCTACTGTAACATATGCTCGCCGTACTCTAATCTGGGTGGATTGGGACAAATGAAACCTAAAGGAGATTATAGTAGTTTAGCTTAACTTCAAGGAAAAGTATTGAAATCATGATTCCACTTGCCTCTTTTGAACCTATACGTTCTTGAAATTATCGAAAAAATAAGCTAAAATATTATATAACTTTGTAAGGAAAAGTCCTGGAGATATATGGTCTTTGGCAAAAATGTGTGTTTTGTGTGCCCTAACAATTTCTCCAAACAAAACTTTCGTGTAAAATGCAACTACAAAAAACAAACCTTCAAGTAAGTTCCATGTAATATACTTCATAACTTTGTACCGAAAAAAGATAGGATTTTCATTTGTTCAACATTTGTTCATATTTTTTAATTTTCTACAACTTTACTGAATAAACTATTCTTCTATTTCTTAACACACAAAAGTTAATTTTTTTTTATTTTTAGTATAGGAAACTTTTTATATTTTTCGACAATTTGCGATTATGCGGGTCATTTATACAAACAATTGTTCCGAAGCAACTATTAGGCTAGAATGAAGGTGAAAAACGCTATAGAATTAAGTTCCACTTTTTGCCTTATTGGACCACTGTGCAATGGGGAATCGCTGGCCATCAGCCCAATTTTTTTTTACGTCAACTGTTTTATAATATTTTTTCTTTCTTGCTACACCATTCAAGTGCCTAAATCCAAAATTTGGGCGCAATATTATGAAAACTGATTTTTTATGACTTTTCGAAGCTTGGCATACTGACGTTTTTTGACATATTTTTGAAAAAAAAAAGTACCTACATTATTTTGAAACGCTCTGCAGCTTCAATAATAACTTGGTTTTTTATGGAGTCAAAGGAAAAGTTGCTCGAAATATTGTGCAAAACAAATCTCTTTCATAAGATATTGTGAAATTTGGTCATAGTAGGCCTAACACTAGAAAATTGATGGAAACGTATTTTTTTGTAGAAAAGCAGCTTAAAAGTTTGGTTACCGCAGTTTGCCACGGTTGTGACTACATCCAAAATTTAGGTAAAAACGTATGTTTTCAAATGCATACTGTCCGCTGTAACGCGAAACTGCGCAAATTGTCTCTTTAGTGAGAAATGCGATAGAAGATTTTTTTATTATATTTTTTACACTTAACATTTTATCAAGAATTTAATTTAATCAAACTCATAATGCTGCATTGATGGAAATGTGTGATATCAACATCAATCCGTAATGGTTAAAAAATAAAATTGGGCAAAAATCACAAAATCAATCAATAGAAGTTATAAAAAAAAACATGATCATTGTTTCTTTCTCATTAAATATTTCTTACAATGATTGATGAGAATCACGGTGTCTCTGGTTGAAGAACTTATCAAAAAAAAAAATTAGTATCGCTCTAATACTCGTCATTCGAAAGCTTGAGCTGTCCCCTCTAATTTCCTACCAAAATTGAAATGTTCTATCGGGGGGTCTAGAACAATTTGTTTTCGAACATATATTTGTAATTGAAAAACTAGTTAAATGGAAATAAATAATATGTTTCAGAAATACAAAAAGTTATCAGGGCTCTCTGATCGTACTGAAATATTCAGGGTTGTTTTTATTTATATAACAAAACGAAGCTTTACATAATATCACATTTTTTTAAAAGGGTTAATTTGGAGTCGAAAATCAGCTGAAAACAAATAAAATGTTGTGACTTTGAATACATTGATTTTGATTGATGATTGATTTGATTGATTTCTTAAAATCCTATAAAAAAATATAAAATACCGGTTGTTAAGAGTTGCTGTCGTGGTTTCATTATAGGATATTTGCATTTTTCTTCAAAAAATGGTGATTATTACAGCTCTTTTTTGCTTGTCAACAAAACTGGACCTTGTATCTAAGCTATACGTTTTATAGAGCAACTCAAGAGCTTTCATTTGATGTTATTAAAAACTGCGCCGTTTTAGTAACGACCGAGAAAATTTCATTATTCATACATGTTCTACAACATTATTTAAACCCATTGTGTCAGGAGCGCAACTACGTTTTGTATCGGTGTCCCCCAATCGAGCTTAAATTTCCAGGGTTTGTTCATTCATGAAATAATTTGTACATATAAGTTTTTTGGGAAAAGTGTGAGTGGAGTGAAAAGGTTTCCAACCTGTATTCACGTCTGGTCTAGAACCAGGGGGACCCCTGGTGTCGAAAGGCCCCGGACATTTGCCCTCCCCACTTAAATCCGGCCTGGTGAAATGGCATTTTGAACTCTCATGTCCAGGTGCTGCTAAAATCATAATGTTACTGTAACTTTGACTAGAATGCATCGATTTTTCTGCAATTCGGTATGCTTACTGAACCATTGTACCAGAGATGGTCGAGTTTGCCTTTTTTCAAACCCGTACCCGAATTTAGTTTTTCGGTTGAAACCCGAACCCGACCCGAAACTTTTTTCCGTCCAAACCGGAACCCGAAAATTTTATTTTTGGGAAACCCGAACCCGACCCGAATCCGAAGCTGTGAACCCCGAGCCAGACCCGAACCCGAGATTTTTTTGGAGGTCAATTTTTTAAACCAATTTGAGACTGGAATGTTATAGAGCTATAGCCTGCTATAGCCAGCATTTTGAATGCAGGTACAAAATGGAGTTGCGCTCCTTGTGTAACAGGTTCAAATGATGGCCCAAACATTGTTATAAAAAAATCGATTTATTTTTAAACGGTGAACTTTTTGAATACGTTCAATAAAAACTATTCATTCCGCGTCGAACACTCGACAGAAACGGACGTGCAAAGTGGTCGTTCTATTACAATCCGGTCCGTGTGTACGAATAGCCAAACAAAAGAGTGTATTATTCGCGCTAAAGGCCAACTAGATTGTGAGTTGTGTCGCTTCGTTCTGTACCCGGCTCGCAACTTTGGCTGTATTGGTGCAAAATACCAGCTGCAGTTTTGATCTGTGCACAGTGAATAGATCTTTCTAATTCAAGGCCATCAGTAGACAGTCGAGTCGTGTCGCTGTGCTGAGTGATCTCACACCCGGCTCACTGCTGGTGGCTGTATTGGTGCTGCTGTACTGGTGCTGCTGTACTGGTGCTGCTGGCTGCTTTGGGTGCAGCTTCGAACTATCGGACAACCACTGCTGGAAGGAAGAAGTAAATAGGTACGTGTTCTTGTCGGCGCTAGTGCGCTACATTTAGCGCGATGGATATAGATCCCTCACCTCCCGTGCCACCATCCCCGAACCCCCCCTGACCCTGACCCTTCTGTTACCCCCTCCCCTGTTCATTCTCCAGTCCCCCCTCGCCCCAGGCTTTACCCGGACGGATCTCAACAGGGCAGCTATACTGTTTATTTTCGTCCAAAGGCAGGAGTGAATTCAAAGCGATTAAACATATTGCAAATTTCTAAAGACCTGACGAAGGGGTACAAGGCCGTGACCGAAATTTCCAAGGTCCGACCTAACAAGCTCCGTGTCGTGGTCAGTGATCTGGCACAGGCCAATGCTATCGCTTGCTATGAGCTTTTTTTGTCTCAGCAGTTTGTACACTCACAATTTTCGAGTCTTTTTTACCCCACTTTACCCTTTTCAAAAAATCTAAGATTATGCCACACATTGTTTTATTATATGAATAAACAAAACTTGAAGGTTTCAACACTATCTGATCGGGCTCCCAGCACCTAAATCGTTATAAAAAATTTATTCTGCCGCAATATCGCACCAACAAGTACGGAAATTCATTTTTTGTCAGAGGTGTGGTGCTTTGGAATTCATTGCCTGTTTATCTCTCTAATGAAAAATCATTTTTAGCTTTTAAGGGGGGATGTAAAAAGCACTCAGGTGAGATAGTTGAGAAAAAGATTAAACGAAGAGTAAGAATATTTATAAGAAAAGTACTGTAGTCCAACAACTTCAAGTATAATTAGAGACCGGCACTTTTCTACTAGAAACTACATAATGTAACATAAAAAGACATAGTCTTACGTTACAAAATTTGAAATAAATAAATAAATAAATAAATAAATCCCTTGATAAGTATACATAAGTCCCATTCCACCAGCTTTTCAATTACAAAAAAAATGTCTGAAAAAAAATGTTCTGGACCCGCCGATAGAACATTTCAATTTTAGTAGCATATCAAAGGGGACACCTTGAGCTTTCGAATGATGAGTATAAGAGCGATACTAGTTTTGCTCGGATAAGTTTCTTCTACCAAAGACACCGTGGAATGCGTCGTTTCCTTAGCTAATAAAACTTTTGCTCAACGCTGTTATGCTTGTAAAGCTACGATATCGGAGTTTAATAACATTAAAAATGCAAACATTGTGAACGCATATTATTTGAATTACGGAATATCTTCGCTTCATGGTAGGATACGTTGTTTTCCAGAGTAGGGAGGGGGGTTAAATTTGGTTCCATTTTCTTGGCTAGTTCTCAAACTACCCTCTCCTAGGTTGAGGGGCTTGACGGTTTTGCAATTAGTAATATCTGGTTTAAATTCGCGAACTAACATACTCTTTTCGTTTACGTATTATACAAGATATATCCAGTCTAATAAGGCCAGATGCTAGTTGCAAAACACCTCAAACGTTCTTTGAAAGACTTCGATGGGCTTTTCGGTAGTAATCAAAGTGAGGAAGCAATAAAAATTAACCTAATGACATACTGCATGACCATAGTGAAATGATTAGAATAAATGGACTTTTAACTATGAAGCTCATTGGATTCTTTCATTGCAACGGGCAACGGCCGTAATAAGGCGAAGTTGAATGTTAATGACAATGATTGGGTGGAATGTTTGAGTCATTTAACACTTTGATGAAAGGTCAGATTGATTGATCTCGTCTTTTACGGATTAAACAGTTTTAATTGACTATTGTAACAACTAAGACATGCTTTCTACTGAGGTGCCGAGAGGGCTCAGTAAAGAAATTTGGCATAGTAATCAAAAGATTGCGTTATCAACTTTCTCAAAGCCAACGCTTAACCAGTAGTTAGATATATGCGTGGTAGGAATTCAGATTTATTTACATCAATTTTCATTGTTCCAATCAAATTATCAATCCAATTTCCTTTCTTTTTTTCTCAAATGCGAGAAAAATCAAGAATTAGAACGAACGAACAATCAAGCAATTACCCTGAGGAATATAATCAAACAAAGGTCAACGAAAAAATGGTTATAGGTAACAAACATGAAACAGGGTAAGTAAAAGATTGAAGCACAGCAGGTATGTAAAAAAGCAAATAAGGTTATTATTGTTATTACTATTTATCAAATGTTTCATCGGACAAGAGTTTTAATGAATAAAAATATTTAACCCTCTAGTGCCCAAATTAATTTCTAGACGGGCTTCGGTAAAATCACTATGAATCAATATAAACACTTTTTAAGAATTTATTGAAGCTTTTTTTTTTGACTGAAGCCCGCCAAAAGGCGGCATTGGGCACTAGAGGGTTAAATATATGTGCGGTTGGGAGGGGCTACCTTGAGAGACCCTGGACGCAGACCGTCATACGAGACAAATATTACATAGATAACATATATTACAAATGGATAAAATATATTAACATCAACCACAGATGCATCTATTTCTTCATCTATATCTAATTTTTCTTTTCATGCACCTTTCTGCAACTACTATCACTGTTCCCTTCGACTATCCCCTATATTCAATCTTGTCTTACTATACGGCGTTCCAACGCAGAATTTATTTGACCTCTCGGGTTACTATGCTGCGATGCCAAATCTAAATCTCTCCTCTGGTACAGCATGGAAAGTGCTTAAACACTGGAGACTTGGCCCTGCGGCCCCCTTCTGAACCCAAAAATTAAAATGAAAATGGAAATTTACTTGATTAGTTCTCAAACTATGCAAAAGTTAGTGTTTCATCAGTATGGGAATCCTCTCTTCTAGAGGAGGGAGGGGTGTCGAATCACCATTGAAATTTTTCTTGCTCCCAAAAACTTTCACATGCCAAATTTGGTTCTATTTGTTTGATTAGTTCTTGAGTTATGCAGAAATTTGTATAAACCCACTTCTCTGCTAGAGTGTGAACGGGTGTCATATAACCATAGAATCATATTTGGTCCCTGCAAACAACCACATGTCAAATTTGGTTCCATTTACTTAAACAGTTCTTGAGTTATGCAAAAATAGGAACCCTCTTTTCTACAGGAGGAGTCTCAAACTTTCCCGGCATCAAAACATATTTTTTCACGCCGATCAGTTCAGCCATTTCCAAGCCTATATGGATCAGACAGACAGACAGAACTCCATTTTTATATGTATAGCGAAAAATGCAAATCAAGCTATTTTTAAATTTTTTTCTAAGCAGTAAATTTAGGGATGAAGGTGGAAAAATGAATTAATTAAAAAATAGTATTTTTAAAACTTCGAAAATATAGTTTAACAGAACTCGAACTCGCTTAAATTGCCTTTGTTTTACATAAATGATAATAACCTGAGCAACAATTAACCGTGTTTTAATTTTATGATGGTTTTTTCTTTGGTAGAAATCTAATTTTTAACTAGGGGTGAATAAACTTTTTTGCATACTGTTTTTATGCCATTTTCATCGAAAATCATTCTCACCTTCGAAATAAGAACGTTTTCGGCAACAAGAATGTTAGAGCTCCGTGGCGTTTATGCTGGATTTATGTTGCGATGCTAACCAAACCGGTTAACAAACGAAACCACCAGTGAAATTAAGCATACACACTGAAAATTCTTGGCTAGCGTCTGGGCTGGTTTGCGGCGCACCCGAGCTTCTGCAAATTTTGCAACAATCAGCGATGGACTTCTGAAAACAACAACAAACCTCAAACTTCGTACATTTCTCGCGACTTGCTGGCGACACGTTTTACCTTTCGAAACATATTTCCTTTGTTTACGTAGCAACCTTCTCGGGTGCTCACACCGATATTGTGGTGAGTTAGGCAAATAGCTGAAGCAAAACCGTCCCGTCGGCTACTCTCCGAGAGGTGCATGCGTATAAAATTTCTGCCAGTCCAAGCGAAACCAACCTGTCGAAGTACTGCACTCAAAGCGGAAATTAGCATCAGCTGGTTTATATTTACTGGATAGTATTTCTAAATAGAATCAGGATAACTAGACTCCCACATTAGAATCCAAACGAGAAACTTCCACCACTCGTATCCATCCGGATATCAAGTAGCGACATAATTTGATTCCTGTCGGCGTTTGGTTTCTCGCCGCACATGATGGTTTGTGATTTCCTGATTCGACACCCGAAGTTAGTGCCCGCGCCCAGAAGCGACCTCACAAGGTTTGACGCCAGTCTTGAACCTCAAAACCGCTAGTCCGCTAATTTGAAAGTTAGTATAGCTAACTAGCGAATTGACGAATTAATGGAACAACCGGAACGTGTACAAAACTTGTGGATGGTGTCATCGCAAAAAACACAGCAAACGGAAACAACTTTTGTTGATTCGATGTCATTTTATGGTAAGGAATACCGCCAGCAGCAACCAGATTTCATCATAAAAAAGCATGAACAAGCGATATCATCTTAAAATCAATCTCGACTGCTGTGCAAATGTGATATAATTTGAGTCAATTTGTAGCACCATGAAAAGTGAGCGGTAAATAAAACCGTAAAATCAAACAGAAAAAAAAACGGTATGAACCTGTCCGAGTTGTTGCTGGCAGCGCGGTACGATAATACAGGTTTGCTATCAGTTTATCATTATCCCACGAATCTCGGCTGACACGAACAACGTGGTTGTGTCTAGCGGCTGTTACACATCAGACGATCTGTGGGTAAATATTCCACGGAGGGAACTTCAGGGTGGCCACTCATTTTACATTTTCGAGTTCCCGCATTTTTCCCGACTTTTTCCCGCATGATTGCAAGAAATTCCCGATTGTCAAAAACGGTAACTAGGGTATGTTATATCGACGATTGAACGTCAATTTTTGAACCTTAAATTGGAAGTAATAGCGTATATCACTTCTACCGAATTTGCTCGGGACATTCTACACAAACAGTTGATTAGTTACATAAAATGTAACTTTGGCCTCTCCATGGTAAACAGGTTAAATATAATTTTTGCGATTTTCTCAAATTTGCAAATATTCATTAAGCAGTCAATAATCGTGTTAGCTATTTTGTGCATTCATTATGTTTGTCTATCTGTCTATCTTTTTTAAATATGATATAAGCACCGTTTTTATTCAACGCATAACAACCTATTAGGGGAACAACAACAAACAAAACAGCACTTTGCGTACAAATTTTTTTTCCGTTGTTAAAATCGTCGGAAAAAGTCATGGGAAGTTAAGGGTGAACATAAAACTACTTAACCTAAGAATAAAAAATATTTTGATTGAATTGATTATTTAAGGAACAAAACTTGTGACATGGATTTGCGTTTTTTTTCCTCGAATTAAAGATAATGTTATTTTACGTTCAGGAAAAATACTGCGATTTAACTGTATTTCGTTTATCACGTGTTACATAGATTCAAAACTTATCAGAAGTGAATTCACAACTTTTTCAGCATTTGATTTGCTAGTCAATTAAAGTTGCATCTCTCTGGTCATCTGCCAACATCTTCAACTTGTTTGCATCCAGCGCTCAAAATGGTCAAGCTGATAAAAAAATGGTATTGGGGACTAACATTTCGGAATAAGTGATTTCAAAACTTAAAAAAATAACCTGGAAATCAGAAAAAAAGATCTTAAATTATTATTTTTCAAATTAAAAGTCTTTTACTGCACGAACATGTCTTGCAGAAACCGTTGAAAAAGAAACAAATTTATTTTTAATTTTTTTTTGAACTTTTCAAGAAAAAAAAAGTTTCCTGGATTTGGGAAAATATCCTTTTTATTAGAATTTTTTTAAAAGAATTTTTAGTTTTTATTCCTCCATGATCATCAATGTTCAGTTTACATTATGCGGTTTTTAAAAAATATAATAATATTTTCAAAAATCAGCACCTTGAAACGTTTAATTTAGAATATTATTTATACTCAACAACTGCCAACAACTTTGCCGAAAACATCTCACCAATCAAACAAATCGTTCTGGTTTCGAAAAAAAAATCTTCAGAAATTTTAACTTCTTCCGTGTTCAAATAATCAACGTTGAAACATTTGGCAACTTAGAATTCAAAAAATAAGCTTTTTGAGATATTCAATCAATGTTTTAAATAGAACTACCATCTACAGCTTTGCCGGAAACATCACACCAATCAAGCTAATTACACAGTGCAACAATTTTTGAACTTTGATGCGAAAATAAATTTCCCTGAGTTTGAACATATTTCAACTTAAGGGGCAACAATGGCGCCATTTTGAATTTTTGAGAAACCAGTAATTTTTGTGTTTTTTTCGACGCCACTTTGTTTTGAGGCCAAATATCAAAATTCTAAGAGTTTGTCCACATATAAGCATCCTTTTACCCATCTTTTGAAAAAGAAATAGATCTCAAATCGGACAAAAACTGAGCTCAAAACGGTGATTCTACGAAACCGGTTTTGGCATAGTTTTAGTATATTTCACAAAGCAAAATAATATCGATTATTTCTGATAATTAATGGTAATTCGCTAATATCTTAAAGTGCTAGTCAAATTATATCTTATTTTGAGTAAAAAAGTCTCAGAAATCGAATGGTAGGTGTCTGATCAACGTAAAATGTCAGCAAAATGTCGATTTTGCCCCAATTCCCCTACAATACTAAAATAGGTTTATCTGCTGACATTTTACATAGCAAGTTCGTCCCAAACCCAAAATTTCACCAGCATTGAGTTTTGAGAACTGTGTGCCACTTATTTTATCCTCAATTTGTTTATTCAAATAACTACTAATAACAAGTAATGTTAGAAAGATTGTACAGTGGAACTTATTTTGCATTGCTCTTAGAAAATGAAACAGTTTCTATTGTACATATGAGAATTTATGATTGATTCTCTCACTTAAACGTTTTCTCGATAAACTGGCAACTTCTAGTCCCAGAATCCGGACCGGTTTTCGACCCCGGTTTTAATTCGCTTTACCATCTTGAGAAGTCCTACAGAGTTCATTCAATTTTTGTAGATAACACCAGATTTCGACGATTTATGCTATTCTAAAACATTTGGTGTCAAAATTTATTTCATTTGAAAAGTAGGACCGATAAAAGTAGTCAGCTGGTCAGCGGGTCAAAAGAAGTAAGTTTAGTGACTTTTTGGTTAAAAAATTGACTACTGAAGAAAAATGGGATCAACTTGCACTTTCAACTTCTTCATCATTTGTAATTGCATCATACACAAAACTTTGAAAAAATTTTGGTAACAAAATCCCGATTGAATAAAAAAATTCCCGACTTTCTCCCGCATTTTTTCCGATGTAATTCAATTCCCGACTTTTTCCCGCATTTCCCGTTTTCCCGATTGAGTGGCCACCCTGGAACTTTTACTCAGCAGGATTCATGGTAATACATTAACTTTGCAACCATTCACTTGGCTTGATCCAAATCAAGGTTATATAATAATGAATGTAGAAAAAGGGATAAAGCTTTTTGTATTGTAAAATACCGTACTTATTCATTGAATCAATTCGATTGCATAAAACAAGAAAATGACTGCTGTGCTTTCATATCATATATTGACACAGCCTTAGAAAAAGTATAACTTCTACTCAGTTTTCCAAAGCGAATGGCGAAATTTACCTTTTCTGCCGAATATTTACGAACTAAATATAGGTATAAAACAATTTTTCATTATAAAAAATCTGAGTCCTTTTCGAATACTGCAATGCAATATAACTATATAATGCATTTTTAGCAAGTTTTTTATGAGGTCATCAGTGAATATGCACTGAAGTCACTTTTTACGCGGAAGATATGGTGTTTATAAAAAAATCTTGTGAATTGCGGAATCCGTGTAGAAACACCGAGTGAATTCTAAATTCTGCATGAAAAACTTCACTTGTAAAAAATTTTTTATTAGGTATGTCTGCTGAATACTGAATCAAGATAAAAAATAGGAAAAAATTAATAATAAAGTTAGGCGAATGAATATTGGATATTTCATTTTCGGAAATTTGAATGAAACTCAGAATAAATGATTTGTAAAAAAAAATATTCAAATAATCCGCGTGAAGAAGCGCATTTTTGCAATACAAAACGAACAAGCAAAGTTTTCATGAAAAGACACATGAACGATTTCATGCAAGATGCATGTGGTTTGTTGGCCGAAAACAAAAACTAGCTCGCCTTGAACATTTTACCCCTACAAAATGATAAATGTATTTAAAATATTTATGAAGCTTTTGTAGATTGTTGTTCACAGGCCGGTTATCTCTACACGCGGGAAATGTATACAATTTTGAGACCCATCGTACCATTTTGCTCGAGCATGATATGCCAGCAAAAGTGAATGCATTCAAAATAATTTATTTCCTAGAACTATTTTTTAAATTCCAACGTCTGCTGCAACAGGTTGTATACATATCCCAAATGATTAATTGAAAATAACAATCGCCAGAGCAGAAAACAGCTTTCGCACAAAAAAAATCATTTGTTAAACTAAAAGCCAAGCCGGGCTGAAAATTGCATCCTGAGTGACTGCATCTTATTCATAGCGTTTCGTATGACTGAATTAGTAACGGCAGGGTATTAATAGTGGCTTTGTTCAGAACAAGTTTACTCTCGTAGCTATTTTTAGAGATTATAATCTGTCGACATTATTGTATGATTAGCGGCAGTCGAAAATAAAACCAGCAAAGCTTTTCGCCAAATAGCCAACAGGCAAGCTAAAGTTTTTTTGTTTAGTAACAAATTGTATTGGAGATTGAATGGAAACGTTGGAAAAATATCCAGAGGATAGTGTCGATACGCCCCAAGTATGGTAAATAGTCTTATAAATAGATAGACTTAACATACTAAATAACCACGGAATATTTCAGGTGCAACATTAAACACGTCTGCATTATTCATACGACGCATTGATTTTTATGTGTTATAGTGGTTCTGGGTAAAGGAGTGAGTGGGGGTTTGTTTTCAGTTTCAGGTCCCCGTGGTTCTGTGGTTAGCGGTGTCGGTCGGCTAGCTCTCCCACACGGTTGTGATATCGGGTTCGATTCCCGATCAGGTCGAGGAACTTTTCGAGATGGAAATTTTCTCGACTCAGCACTGGGGCACGGTGTATCGTTGTACTTACCCTACAACATGCAAAATGTGCCGAAAACAATATCGATAACGAATTCTCTCAACTAATCTAGTTGATCGAGACCGCATTAGCCCCCAGGCTAGCGTGCGATATTGTTGTTTTTTGGGGGTTTGTTTTGAGGTCATCGACGCTGATTTGTGCGATCAACTATAACTTTTCGAATTTTGAGACAACTGAAGGTAGTGTGTTTGAAAAGTTGCAACCGCTTGCAACTATCAGTTGATTAATTCTTCTGAAAATAACTTTACAGAAATTTCACATAAAGAGTGTAACAATTATCTGATTCTGTTCAAACTTTGGTGTTTGTGGCTTTTCGGATAATTTCAATTGATTTCTTCCAAACTAATACTTACAAAATATTTTCAAAATATAATTTTTTAGGAGATGGAATTTTTCCATGAATCAATGATTGATTGTAAATCATTTCGTAAATTGCTCTAGAAATTTTTCTGAACGAATTTATTTAAAAAAAACATCGTCTTGGTGCTAAAATAAGTAGTTGGGATTTGGTAAACCGTTGATAGTTTTCCAATGCGCTGATGATAAAACATGATGATGCAGATCGAAAGAACTCTGAATATACAGAACAGAAAAATCAGATTTATTACCTTACCCATAGGCCTAATAGACCACGGTGCTCCCACAGACCGTTATTATAAAAAAAATGCACCAAAGAATCTGAGTATTACAATTACAATTTATTACGAAAGTTCACATCAATGGACAACGTAATCCTAATTCCCTAACAAAAAAAATTTTGAGTACACCATTCGATTCGTTATGACGTCCAGAATCTCTGGTCAAAATTTGAAAATCATCGTACGGTACATTTTTGAGTAATGCCCTTTTGAAGGTCGTGAAGTAAAAAAAGTGTTATAAAAACGACGAAATACTTTTTTCAGCCAAAATT